>NW_026733187.1:0-165746 GCF_028476545.2 Physella acuta
GGAGAAAATAGTGTTTGCCGTCTGAAACAGGGACTTGTTTCTCCAGCGGAAGGGTGTGCGCGGTCTGACTGACCCACTGTGCGCATGTTTTCCCAGGCTCAAGTCTACACTTTGTTCCGTTGTTTTTAGGTTTCATCTCTCGGCGGTAACAAAATATGCTCACAACATTAGCTTGTACGGGGAGCGGGAATAGCTGGGTAGGTGGCGCTTGGTTGGTTGGGGTTCTGAGAGGGGGCGTAGGGGGTTCTTCAAGGGAGATAAGTTTGTTTTTTTTTTTTTTAAAAACGGTACAACCTGTTTCTTTAAATTCCATCCTTGCTCACCCCACCCCATGTCACGTGATGTAGCGGAACTGCACGTGGTTCTAAGCTTCACGAGACTCTTAAAAAACGATTGAATGCGCAATTTACAAACCACAGACTTTACAGAACAGAAATAGACGTACTTCTAGGTGCAAAATAAACGCACTGAACTTCTTCCTTGTGTTCATTCACTGAATAAAACTTTTTACAAACACTGTTTAATCCTTTGAAAACGATTTAGATTGTTTTTGTTTTTTCTTGAAAACGAGAATTACTTTCTTAACCTTGATGTATCATAAACTGCTTGCATTAAACGACAGAAACGCTCAGACACAAGAATATGTAAAGAAAACTATGTTCCGTACTTTAAGTTGTACTTGTCAAAATATTATAAAACAAAGTGCTTTTCGGAATTTTGAATAAAGAGATGTCTGTTGTTTGTGAGGTTATATATATATATATATATATATATATATATATATATATATATATATATATATATATATATATATATATGTATATATAGGCCTAATGTATATAGGTATATATGTATATATAATGTACATAGACATATTAATATAATAAAATTAATATATACGTGCGTGCTTGTATGTGTACTTGTGTATGTGTCTCTGTGTGGTTGCAGTGTGTGCGCGTGTGTGTGCGTGTTTGTCTATGTGTTTGTGAGTGTGTGTGTGTGTGTGTGTGTAATTGTGTGTACATAGGCCAACTTATTAATTCTTGTTGCTACTTTTTTCAAAATTAAACATTTAAAAACTAATTTAATTCAACATTGCTAAATACGTAGCCCTCCCCTATCTATCACGCGCGCTTACTACAGCTCTTCCCTTCCCATCCACCCCTCTCCCCCAGAAAAATGCATAAATAGTCACTAACCAAAATACACCACCATCCCTATCACCTTAAAATCATCTACTACACAACCAGCCGACTTTGAATATATATTTTTTTTTCTCCACCGCTTCTACGTGTACCCCGTTGAGAATAAAATTACTCTTTTTTTTTAAAACCGGAAACAAGGCACACAAAAATTCCGGTAAGGGGCGGGGTGCTGGGGGGGAGGGGGAGGGGGGGTGCCGGTGGTTTTAGTTATCTTACGCAGCCACACAACCTTTTTACGAGCCCAGCTCAGATAACATCACTCAACGCTCTACGCGTCCTCATCCCACTACTTACATTTAGACCTAGCTACAATCATTTTTTTCCCCGGAGGTTTCCTCCCCTTAACGTAGACCCTGGGCTTATTTCCCCTTTGTTCCGTAATGGTCCGGTCTTGTAGTGGGGCAGCATCGGATTCAGCACTTGGAACCAATAGACGGAGCTGGGCGTTGGGCGGAAGAAGATATTTAACGTGCCGGGGCTAAAGAATTTTTTTTTTCTATGTCAAGGGTTGGGCGTCTGTCAGGTTGCTGAAAATACTCGCATGATTTTATTTTAAATCCTATATTTTACAGTTATTTCCCTTACTGATCCCAAGTTGTTGAGAATTGTGTCCCTTGTTCTTGTATTGTGTTACTCATTACAATGTATCATTTGCGAGGAAAATATAAAATAATTGAAATAACTATAGCGTAAATATGAAAGATATATGAATTATAAAAATTCGAGATGAATTCACTTACTTTTTAAAATCTCCTTTGTAAAAATAGTTTGTTTAATATATGTTTGTAATCAGTGTTTCTTCCAGGCATCTCTTCGTCTCCCCCCCCCCCTCCCACCCGGAGAAAGTCTACCGCCCCCCCCCCCCCCCCCAAACAAAATGGAATTTATATAGAAAATATAACAGTGTTAACAGTGTTCCGAAAATTTCAAGTGCACCCCCCCCCCCGGATGAAAAAACTCTGGAAGAAACACTGTTTGTAATGCGCGTGCGTGTTTGTGTGTGGCTGAATGTGTGTGTGTGTGTGTGTGGAGAGAGAGAGAGTGAGTGAGTGAGAGAGTAAGCCTAATATTAATATACGTTTTCCTAATTAATATCATTGTAACGTAATTGTAGTGTAACGCAATGCTTTGTAAAAGAGTAGCTCTTGTATATCTCCGATTCTTTCTTTCAACGCCCCCTCCCCCCCCCCCCCCATCCCCCACTTGTTCTCATCTTTCCGGTGTTACCACTTGTTTTTGCCCTGGTTTATTTTATCCGCCCCGAAGTCATCTGTTTGAAACACAGTGTTGAGTGTGAGTGAATGTTTGCTGGTGGGGAGGGAAGAGGGGGGTGGTAGTAGAACACTAGAGTGTGAGTTCCTATGAAAGAATAGTCGGGGGGGGGGTAGACGATGAAAGAATAGTCGGGGGGGGGGTATGGGGGCGGGCTGTTGTGCGGTGGTGACGTGAGGGGACGGGGAGTAGGCAAATATGACAAGAAACTTTAATGGGGGTCTAAATTGGGTCTGTCATTAGTAGATAATTGGCTAATTCTGGACTGTTTTCTGATGTGGTTAATATTTTTTTTACAATTACCTCCCCTGTTAGGGCGTGGTAGCTCTGTGTTGATTGGTTGCCGGGGCAACGAGGTCAATGGCGGAGGTCCTTTTCATGTTTCTGTGTAGTTAGTTAAAGTATGTGTAAGTACATGACACACTCGTGTTTTCTCTCAGCTACGTTTTCACCCTATCTCGGAACATCTGCTGTAAACAGAGAATCATCTTTGAATACAAAGAACTCACTTTCAGAAAACGTCTCCGTCATTACATATATATATATATATATATATATATATATATATATATATATATATATATATATATATATATATATATATATATATATATATATACATACTTATATATATATATATACATACTTATATATATATATATATATATATATATATATATATATATATATATATATATATATATATATATATATATATATGTGTGTCTGTCTGGGTGTACGTGTGTGTGTGAGAGCGCGTGTGTGCGTATTCATGTGTGCGTGTACTAGCTTAATAGTGTCCGTGTGTGCGTGTATGTGAGTGTGTGCGCGGATGCTTAAGTGTGTGAGTGTGCGTGTGTGATATTTTCATTTAAATGTATACACCTACATGTGTGTATGTCTCTGTATATATGTAAGTATGTATGTATACATGTATGTAGACACAGCGATATCTCGCTGTAATCATCTTGTATTTCTATTATATTAACCATGTGGGCAGAAAACACCCTGTCTATGCCAAGGGTTTTATGCGGCAAAGAAATCCCCCTTTTCTTTTCTTACGCTCTGGTTTGTATCGGACCCCACCGCTACCAATCCAGACAACCCGAGCCTTTGTTTAGGTTTACACCGAGTGAGCTCCCTTCCTATCGCAGGGGAGATAAAGAGGAAAACATGGATGGAGCAAGGGAGATAAGCCCCCTGAATTGGAGCGCTAGATCTGACAACAACGATACCCTTGTAAGACAACGCACCTAGAAATCTGGGTTTTGAACTTAATTGTTCAATTTATTTGGGTGTAAACAGTATTGGGGAAACCCGAACGGTTTTTTTTTTTAGTTATGTCGAGACATATTGTTTACTTTTAATATATTATTTATCATGGAACAAATTGGATCTAGTTATATATTATATATATATATATATATATATATATATATCTATATATATATATATATATATATATATATATATATATATATATACATATATACGGATACTGCGTGATCCTGAATATGGCTTTGACTAGGGTAGTGTTTTTATTGCAAACAACTTATCATCAACTATTTGCTTTTCTTAGACCATTGATCTATTTCCGTCCACCATTTACAGGACTCCCCCCCCCCCCTCCTCTCCGCCCTGCTGGTAAAATATCTGCGAATGAAGGAATATACATAACAAAACAAGTTAATTAAAAAAGTCTAGTAACATTTATGCGCAATGTTCTTATGTTATCTAAAAATAGCTCTGACGTATAATGCTGGGGTGCGTTCAAGCTAGAAGAACGATCGGTTTGTAGGTGTTTATGTAATTTTAAAATTTTGTGACCCGAACGAGAGGATATTTTTGAAAACTTTCTTCGGCAATATTGTTCTAAATTATGGCAGAAATCGATTGGTACATGTTTCAAGTCGCTAAGTGGTCTGGTTGCCGAGATATGGGCCAAAAAACTGCATTTTTTTCGAGGTTTTTTGGCTTTCCCTGGAAATCCATGAAAGAAACCCGAAATTTGTATGGCCTATGTTCATTCTCGTAACGTGCTTAACATAATTGCTTTTGGAACTGGTCATCAATATTGCTTCGTTGAGGAGGAGATACGACTTAAAGCCCGGACACACATTCATACATCCATACATTCATTCATTCATCCATCCATTCCCAGAAATGACGAGTTAATAAACGCAATTCTCCAGAATGGAAATTGCGCTAAAAAAATAACAGTACACAACACTTGTAAAAGTACGGATGTGCTGGTAAACAGATTATATCTGAACATTACACTAAATGTGTCTTTACCTGCCTTTAAAATCCCAGGCGTATGTTTTTGTCATCATTTCAAGACCAATAGGTCTTTAATAAGTATTAAACCACAAAATCAGGGGCGATAACCTTTTAGTGAATGAGAGTTGTCGTGACTATTGTTAACTGCTCGGTTTGGCACAGTGGTCAAATAAACAAAATATTTTCTACATTATCAACATGTGTTAAGTTGGCCCCTAGTTATCATTCAAAAATTTAAGAACATCCCTCGGGGGTTGGAAAGAATCATCTTCATGCTGTTCTCGAGTAACAGTAAAGACACCTTTTCGGACCTGACGGTCAATAGGACAGGTGAAGTAGAGTTTACATATTTCCGTCACCTTGGCATATTAACGGAGAGTATTACGTTATGGCAGCCACCTCTTCTTTCCCTAACGCGAGTCAGAGCAGGGTGGGCTCATTTGACTAAGGGACTCATACTACGGACTCTAGCCAGAGACAGAGGCGTAGCGACCCTTCCCGGCGCCCGGGGACAAACTTTCGATTTTCACCCCCCCCCCTCAAACTTTCGATTTGCACCCCCCTCAAGCTTTATTTTTATTTTTCCAACCCATTTTGGCGCCCCCTTAGGTCAGCGCCCGGGGTCATATACCCCCCCTCCCCCGCCGTCCCGTCGTCCGAACCCCAATTTTAAGCAGTCATGTACTCCTAACCTCGGCCACACCGTCAAATGATGTTCTAGACTTTATAATAAGTAACAAAAGAAGCTAAAAAAAAACATATAAAAATTATTTTTCAAATGATTAGTTCGTTATCGAGTTATTTCTGTTGGATCTTTTGAGAAATTTTCTAGTTTTACTCTTTCATTCAGTCAGAGGCGTAGCGAGGGGGGGGGGGGGGCGGGGGGCGGACCGCACCGGGTGACACCATTTAGGGGGGTGACACCAAGGCAAAAAATAGCAAAATATAGAGAGAAAAACTTGACCTCGATACGCCACTGCATTCAGTACCGTTGCCTTGTATTATTAAATGTGCATAACCTTTGTACTGACGTTTCAAATGTTTACAATGACCCCCCCCCCCATTCTTCTTATTCCCACAGGTGTTCTGGTTGGTCCCATTGCAGGCGCCCTATTGGCAGGACTCCTCTACGACTACATTTTTGCTGCTGGTGCCACATTCGCTGGTGCTAAAAAATGCCTGCTGAGAACAAAGAAGCCGAGGAAACAAGCCGAACCCGAGAAGGCCCCGCTAGAGGAAGCTAAAAATGACGTCATCGAGATCGAGGAAACCAAGCTGGACGGCGAGAAAGACGCTAGCACGGAGACGGACGTCGAGAAGGGCAAATTGGCAGCAGAGGAGGGCAATTAATAGAGCCAAGATAAACTGTTGCGTTTTGTTTACATAGTATTTTATTTGTTAACAAATATTCTATTTTTACACATTTAAAAAAAAAGTCAGTTAAACATATAGTAGCAAGTGCCTTTTCACTAAAGTTATTGTTTTCTTTAATATTCAATATACCGAAACGAAAATCGTTATTTCTTTGCTAACAAAACAAAATGTTTATTTTTGTTAACAATAGGCAACATATAAGAAATATGCATTTTGTTATTTTTATGCTATATATGTTATTGGTATTTTCATTGTGTAAACTTTATCGAAACAAAAAAATTTTAAGCAGTTAGTGAATTCTGTTTATGAACATTAAAGAAACCATTTTAGTTTTAAAAATCAAGTAATTTTAAGTATAAGTAAAACCATATTTTAAAAAAAGTAAAATCAGGTGTGTAATCGAGTTCTATTTGTATTCACTTTATTTATTGAACAAATTCATCAGATTGTGTGTAATAAGTTGGGACCAGTTTGGTGTGTATCTAGGTAGAATATTTAACGTTCATCAAATGATAATGTATATATATAGTATGTAAAAACCTTTGTAGAGAACTAGCATTATAAATTTTATTTCGCGACGTGTTTTTTTTATTATTATTTTACATTTTAGTTCTAAACATGTCCAAAGTATATTCTCAAAAATGAATATAAAATGTGTTGTTTTTTATTACTGTCAATAAAACTTTACCAGAGATTATTGTTTTCAGTGTTGGTTTTAAGCATCTAGCATGCTCACTCAAGCCTTACTTTTTAGTGGACTAAATGGGATTCTAGTATTTGTAATTGTGAAGTAGGCCATGTATACCTACTTCAAAAATACACAGGAAAAAAATACTAACTTTGTTGTGTAAGAAATCCAGAATGATAATCATGCATCAAACTGTACTCCACATTAATTTTTCTTCTATCATTGTGTAAAACTATCTATAAATAAAAATAATTTTAAAAATAATTTGGAGCTTTCCTTGTTTATTTTTTTTTGCCAGTAAGACATTGAATTATTTGAATTTCAAAAGGCTGAAACTGTGACATCATGATAAGGGGGGGGGGGGTATTTTTAAAAATGAGTGATGTTTGCATACGGATAACTCCTTGTTGAAAAAGTTCTATATTTGTGTGAGTGCATAGCATAACATTTCAAAACAATAACATGAAGTGGTAAAATATTACTGATATCAAGGGGTCTAACGTAAACGACGTCATATTCCTAGGGGGGGGGGTCAGAGTTTTTGGCCATCATCGGGGGGGGGGGGGTCAACGTTATGAGTGAGCCAGGCAGCAGATACCCCTGAGCTGTGCCACTGAATAACTCAAACTGTTCTTCTATTTTCTAAATTTAATTTTTGGTGACTTTTTATATATTTCTTTGTTCGTTTTTTTTTTTAAGGAAGAAATCAAAGCTAGTCCGCGTTTATTATGCTGGGTTTTCCTGCTAGTAGTTTGCCTGTCGTAAAATCTTTTTCAGGATAAGTGTGACCATTTAGCCTGCATGTCGTAAATTTTTACGACATGTCCTGTCACTGGGTAACAATGGACGCCGAACCTTACCGACGCTCTAGTTCTATCCCTCAATCCTACGTAGTACGTAGATTAGTTACTAATATAATTGTATGCATGTTCATGTTTTACAAAACTTTTTAGTTTTATATCTTTATTCTTTAAACTAGGCTATCATTTTCTAAATCTAGACTAGATTTCTAGTTATGGAGTCTAAAAAAGCATGCTAGTTAGATCTAGATTCTAGAATCTTGATTTTTGATCTTTTGTTGTTTGCAGCTAGACCTGAGCAAAGGCAGGCTGCGGTTAGCAAGGTTTAGTTTAGTCAGTTAAAAAAGTTAGTCTGCTAGTGAGTTTATTTACTAGTACTAGTATTAGAGTACTTATTACTTACTAATACTTTAATTACTTAGTAGTAGTTTAGTTTAGTAGCTAGCCTAGCCCCTATGCCAGCCTATGGCAGGTCAGCTAGGGTGAGAGAAATTTTGATGGGTACCTGACTACCTGACTCATGTTAGGGAAACAACAAGTAGTTGGGCATAGTGCTGACCAACACTATACCTTTATATGCCAAGGTCATTGAAACAACTCTACTTCATCTGCCCCAAATGAACGGGAAAAGATGATGAAAAATAATCAATAGTCAGTAAAGTGGCAATTCAGACCCTAGTAGATCTATATACTATATAGCCATCACTCACTATTTAGACCCAGCTTATAGTTTTGTTCAAAATCTATCTATAAATGGCATGGTCTAACCTGAGTCTAGTCTATATTCAAATATATATTATATGGATTATAGGTATGAACCACCTGCAATTTCTTTCTTAAAGATGATTATTTAATTTCCTTTATACAGTGCAGATTTTAAAAACATCACCTGAGTTTAAAATGTCATTGGCTTTATTTTGCTTTTTGCCTCTAATCATATTAACACACAGGCACCCCCCCCCACCCCCCCCATACTCATGTAGGCTATTAGTATTATGGGCCTATGGTGTAAGGACCTAAATGTTAAGTGTTAACCCTGAAAATATGTAGTTGTGTAGACTCCTAATGAAAAAATGTAAAAATAAATGTGTGGTTTCAATATAAAATACACTATCAATGGCAAGTGCCATGTAGTGGGTGGTTTTTTTTTAAATATTGGGTCAATTTTAAAATCTTAAAACTATTTTAATAATTGCAATCATTTGCCCATTTTATATACTTAACGGAATTATTTCAGGATTTTTAACTTAAAGTTATCAAACCAATAAACTAAAATGCCTCCAAGTAGAGCAACAAAAGACAGAGAGACTAAAGAGGCCAGAGTGTTAGCTAATAGGTATGAGATTGTGAAAAAACTGGGCAGTGGTAACTTTGGAACAGCATTCTTGTGCAAAGATAAAAAGTGCAATAATGAATTGTAAGTAAATTTTTTTGTAGCTTATTAATATTTAAATTAACCCAGGAGTGATCTCCCCTAAACAAAAGTTGATACGGATCTACGATTTTGATATAACTCTTAAATCTGAAATTTCATCAACCTAGCGGTAACGGTATTCAAGTTATTGTGTTTATATACACACACACATACACACACACAGACATATGGACAAGATTGCAAAACTATGTTTTTCCGACTCAGGGAGCTGTAAAACATCAAGATTTGCAAAAATCTAGATTTTTTTTTTGTGCACTATTACAAGACTTTCTCTATACTTTGTATATACAAGAAAGTAAAACACCAACCTGAAAAGAAACTATCCGCTCTTGATCAGCTTGTAGTTATTTTAATTTTAACAATTACTCTATTTACAAAAAGAAAAGAAAACATTAGGCTATAATTAAATTGATTAATTTAATTAAAGCAAAATCATTTTTTAGCAAAGTATTGAAAGAAATATCTGTTGGTGAACTGGAACCTGATGAGACTGTAGATGCCATGCATGAAGCTAGAATTCTATCTAAGCTCCAACACCCAGGCATCGTCAGGTTTCATGACAGTTTTATTGATGGAGAGTTTTTCTGTATCATTACAGAGTATTGTCAAGTAAGTTCATTTATTTTGATTGTTGTTTACACTAGCCATATAACAAGGTCAGGGCTAGTATTTAGTGACAATATTTACTTAGCTGAAATACAGGGTTATGGGATACTAAGGGATAATTAATTGTGCACATTGATTTGTTTCTTAAGTTTTAGCTTCATTTAGTTTTAAAAATTTGATTGTAACATGTTGTTGAACAGTATTTGCCAACTGTTCAGTGTAAATTAGCAAGTATTTTTTTCTTATGGACGGTGTGGTTGAATGATCCTGCACTCCAGCCTATCAGACGCCCCTGAGTCCACCCAGCTCTGATGAGTACCTAACACTTGTTAGGAAAAAGACAGATGGTCATAGTGCTGACCACTCTATCCCCACGCATGCAGAGGTCATTGAAACAGATACCCTCTACTTCATCTGGCCCATGTCTCTTGGGCACAAACGGGGGAAAAAGACGTTGAGAAGATACTTTTTCTTATATCATATCATCAGTTGCAGCACATTTTTACACAAAAGCCCAACAAAAGATTTGTTTTAAAAATAACATTCCTGTTATTCAAATCTTTGAGCAATCGGTTTGTGTAATTTTATTCCTTCAAACTTTCTCATATTATTACAGGGTGGGGACTTGGATCACAAGATAACAGAACAGAAAAAATTAAACAAAAACTTTGATGAGAACACGGTCATTAGCTGGACCATCCAGCTGGTTTTGGCTGTTCAGTACATGCACAGTAGAAGAGTTCTGCACAGAGATCTCAAGACCAGGTAAATACAGTGATTTGATTGGTCTTTGGTTTTGTTTTTTTAATAAGTTAACAAAACAAATAAATTTCACTATAATTAATGCATTATTTAAATAAAGATATAATTTATATTAAATGTAAAAAAGAAAATTTTTTAATTTACTTATTATACTTTGAAATTTTTGAATTAATTAAAATTATTATTATTATATGATTATATGGAAATTTAAAAAACATGATTATAATTTTAGCAACTAAATTAAATGATTTGGTCTACTCATGATATTGTTTGCAAATTTTTTTAAAATTTTTGTTTATTCTCAACTAGAAATATATTCCTCCACAACAACCTGCTCAAGATTGGGGACTTTGGGATTTAAATGATTAGGTCTACTCATGATATTGTTTGTATAATTTTTTTTTTAAATTGTGTTTATTCTCAACTAGAAACATATTCCTCCACAACAACCTGCTCAAGATTGGGGACTTTGGGATCTCTCGTATTCTAATGAACTCCTCCGACATGGCCTCCACATTCACTGGTACACCTTATTACATGAGCCCAGAGGTTCTCAAACATGAGGGCTACAACTCAAAGTCCGATGTCTGGTCAGTGGCTTATTTTTATTGGATTCTTTTTGTCAACAACTATATTAAAAAGTCTTAGTTCATAGTTGGATACTCATAATCAAAGTGTACATTTGCTGTGTTAATGTCGTAATTTATTTATTCTGTCATAGTTTATATTTGTATTAATGTTGTAATTTATTTATTCTGTCATAGTTATATTTGCTGTCTTAGTGATTAATTGGATACAGTTTGTCAAAGTGTGTTTGCCATCATATTTTACTCACCGTTTCTGACCTTGACAGTCAGTATCAGTGATGAAGTAGAGTTCATCTGTATATTTTCTTCACATTTGACCGTACATTGAGTTAATTTCTTGAGCCGTTAGAGATGAGTGAACTCTAGGTAGTCCTGTGTGTTTAGAAGCTAAACTCAAAGACTTGCAGATTATCAGTTTTGCACTCTACCCCCCCCCCCCCCCCTTAACCATACTCCTCCATAGCCATTGTATTATTTACTAAATATCTTGTCTTTGCATTGTTGGATAATTTTGTTGAGTTTCCAAGTCCAACTTCATCCACAGGTCAGTTGGTTGTATACTGTATGAGATTTGTTCACTAGAACATGCCTTCATGGGCCAGGGTTTGATGGCTGTCATGTATAAAATTGTTGAGAAAGATCCACCCAACCTACCATCCAAGTATTCTCCTGAGTTGAATGAGGTCTTTAAGAAGTAAGTTCATTAATGAGATTAAACTTATCCTCGCTTAAAAATTTAAAAAACTCAACACCAACCCATCGATTTAGGCTGGTGAATTGTATGGCCTATTCATTCACAGATGATAATATGTTGGGTTTTTTTTTTCTTTCTACAAAATCAATTAGATATATATAGTGTTCTTATATTATTTTTATAATTACACTAAATTTAAACTTTGACACACTTGAGTTATCAAACAGACTGTTTAATTTTACATGAATATATATGCAATATTTTAGAATGGTAACTAAAGATCCAGAAAAGCGGCCATCAGCTACAGACGTCACAAAATTTCCTTTCATAGCCAAAAACATGGTTGTAAGTACATGCAAGTTTCTGTCTTGTTTTATGTAAAAAAAAATTCAACCAATCAAAAAGCATGAAAACAGGAAGTCTGCTGTGTTACAGCTAACTTAGACTTGTCAATACATTCATTTTTTTTTATAGTTTCTTCAAATTTATGCAATGAAATAAATTCTAGACAAAGTAGAAAAGATTCATGCCTGCACACTGCTTACTATAATGAAAAAAAAAGATTCCAAAATTGAAACTTGTTTTAATAATTTCCATATCTACTGCCTGTTGTAGAAAATGAAAGAGACGCTGACAGAAGAATACAAAGCCAAGCATAACTTGAACCCTGAAACTGCTGATAGGGAGGCACTGGAGCTGGCTTCATTGTTGTATGTACCTCGTCTGTTTTTAAAACTTGGTTGTCATTAATTGCCCTTTGGATATACAGAGTTAATATCCTTGTCATGAAATGCTTTTGGGCGAGTAAGCAAATGGTTGCTAGCCCGAAGTCCAAAGTTCAAACCCTCAGGCAGATGAGGCTCATCAGCTGGGAACAGCAACCCATCTAGGGGAGAAAACCGGTATCAAGCTCAAGCGGTACAGGTTATATCCTGTTCCTTGGGTCCATCTGCTGTGTGGAGAGAGGCGGCCTGATGCATGGGCAACATCTGGCTCTTCTCAACTTAGGGCCCAGGCTGTGTGCTTGGATATCCAATGCGCAATCATCCAATGGTCTATTAGACAACGGAGGGTTAAAATACTGTACACTTGACAGCTCTTGTATTCTTGTACCTTGTAGTAGATAAATATTAGTTTCAACATTCATTTGTAATCTAAAAATATCCTCACCGTGCTGAACCTCTAAAAATGTCCCCTCCCCAGACGTGAAAAGTCTCACCTAGATGACCTTAGGTCAACCATGGACAAATCAAACAAAGAAGAGGAGACCAGGACAGAGAAGAAAAAACTAACTGCCAGAGAAAGGTTAATTCTTCGCAAACGGGAGGAAGCAGACAAGAGAGCTCAGGATTTAAAGTTAGTATCTTCAGTCTTCAATATACCACAGGCAATAGTCTCAGTTATATAAAAAAAAATTCCAATATATTACAGGTAACGTCTCCAATATATCGGTGGCAACAGTCTCAACTTTGTCACAGGAAACCTCCTATATATTACATGAAACAGTCTCAATTATATCACATGAAACCTCCTATATATCACAGGCAACAATCTCAGTTATGTCACAGGAAACCTCCTATATATCACATGAAACAGTCTAAATTACATCACATGAAACCTATATATCACATGAAACAGTCTCAATTACATCACATGAAACCTCCTATATATCACATGAAACAGTCTAAATTACATCACATGAAACCTCCTATATATCACAGGCAACAATCTCAGTTATGTCACAGGAAACCTGCTATATATCACAGGCAACAGACTCAGTTATATTACAGAAAACTTTCAATATATTACAGGCAACATCTCCACTATATCACAAGCAACAGTCTTCGATATGTCACGTTCTTGTTTTGATCATTTCACACACAACAGCCTCACTGAAGGTCTCATAACATAAGGACATATGCATCTCTTTATCTTCACTAAAAAATTTGGGAAATTGTTTTTGTTTTAGATTTTATTTGAAAATTTTTTTTTAACAGAAAAGCGACTAAAATTCAACTGGAGGAAAACGCCGAGAGACGAAATAAAATAAAAAACAGTTTTGAACAAACCACTGTAAGTTTTAGTAGAGTATTCTCTCAGATTTTATCATACACTTTATGGTACATTTAGAACATGTTGTGTTTATTTCATGTTTTATTATGTAACTGTTTGTTGGGTCAGCATTTGTACACAGAAGTTTTTGTTAAGTATTAAAATTTAAAAGTTGGGCTGTACGTATGTTTGTCTTTAAGTAGCTCAGTCTTCTAGTAGTTACCAAATTACGTTCATATGGTAAACTTATAGTCTCTCTTGGATTTTTTATAAACATGACTTTACAATGGTTGAATGGTAGAGCCTTTGGCTGCTAACCCAAACTTTATGAGTTTGGAACTTGTGTCTTTAGGACGTCCCTGAGTCCACTTAGCTCTAATAGGAACCTGGCTTAAGTTGGGGAAAGAATAGGTGGCTGAGAATATTGCTGATTACACCATCCCTTCTTACTTACTTACTACTATAACTAGCTCAACTTTATGACACAAATGTTGACTTTCATTTACTGTGACTGGATGTACTACTATAACTAGCTTAACTTTGTGAAAGAAATTTTAAACTATTTTACTGTGACCAGATGTACTACTATAACTAGCTCAACTTTGTGACACAAATGTTGACTTTATTTTCATTTACTGTGAATGGATGTACTACTATAACTAGCTCAACTTTGTGACAGAAATTTTAAACTGTATTTTACTGTGACAAGATGTACTACTATAACTATCTCAACTTTGTGACAGAAATTTAAAACTGTATTTTACTGTGACCAGATGTACTACTATAACTATCTCAACTTTGTGACACAAATGTTGACTTTATTTTCATTTACTGTGAATGGATGTACTACTATAACTAGCTCAACTTTGTGACACAAATTTTAAACTGTATTTTACTGTGACAAGATGTACTACTATAACTAGCTCAACTTTGTGACACAAATTTTAAACTGTATTTTACTGTGACAAGATGTACTACTATAACTATCTCAACTTTGTGACACAAATGTTGACTTTATTTTCATTTACTGTGACTGGATGTACTACTATTACTAGCTCAACTTTGTGACAGAAATTTTAAACTGTATTTTACTGTGACCAGATGTACTACTATAACTAGCTCAACTTTGTGACACAAATTTGAAACTTTATTTTACTGTGACCAGATATACTACTATAACTAGCTCAACTTTGTGACAGAAATTTTTAAAATTTAATTTACTGTGACCAGATGTACTACTATAACTAGCTCAACTTTGTGACAGAAATTTTAAACTTTATTTTACTGTGACCAGATGTACTACTATAACTAGCTCAACTTTGTGACAGAAATTTTAAAATTTATTTTACTGTGACCAGATGTACTACTATTACTAGCTCAACTTTGTGACAGAAATTTAAAATTTATTTTACTGTGACCAGATGTACTACTATAACTAGCTCAACTTTGTGACAGAAATTTTAAAATTTATTTTACTGTGACCAGATGTACTGCTATAACTATCTCAACTTTGTGACAGAAATTTTAAACTGTATTTTACTGTGACCAGATGTACTACTATAACTAGCTCAACTTTGTGACAGAAATTTTAAACTGTATTTTACTGTGACCAGATGTACTACTATAACTAGCTCAACTTTGTGACAGAAATTTTAAAATTTATTTTACTGTGACCAGATGTACTACTATTACTAGCTCAACTTTGTGACAGAAATTTAAAATTTATTTTACTGTGACCAGATGTACTACTATAACTAGCTCAACTTTGTGACAGAAATTTTAAAATTTATTTTACTGTAACCAGATGTACTACTATAACTATCTCAACTTTGTGACAGAAATTTTAAAATTTATTTTACTGTAACCAGATGTACTACTATAACTAGCTCAACTTTGTGACAGAAATTTTAAAATTTATTTTACTGTGACCAGATGTACTACTATAACTAGCTCAACTTTGTGACAGAAATTTTAAAATTTATTTTACTGTAACCAGATGTACTACTATAACTAGCTCAACTTTGTGACAGAAATTTTAAAATTTATTTTACTGTGACCAGATGTACTACTATAACTAGCTCAACTTTGTGACAGAAATTTTAAAATTTATTTTACTGTAACCAGATGTACTACTATAACTAGCTCAACTTTGTGACAGAAATTTTAAAATTTATTTTACTGTAACCAGATGTACTACTATAACTAGCTCAACAGAAATTTTAAACTGTATTTTACTGTGACCAGATGTACTACTATAACTAGCTCAACTTTATGACAGAAATTTTAAACTTTATTTTACTGTGACCAGATGCCAGTGTGGAAAGGAGGGGAAGGGGAAGGTAAAGGCCTAAAGAACGCTCTGACAGTCAAGGACCCACGGCTTGAGCATTCTTATTATGAAACCATTAGTAAGTGACTATTTTTGTGTTAGATAGTATACTGACATTTAAATAATGATTTAAACGTGTGAAATGTCAACTCAGTTTTTGGTTCTTAAGCCATCAAATGACGTAAAAAAGATCTTAGCATGCTGAATAAAGCACAGCCTACATTAGTTACCAGGTTTATTTACTCTTACGCAAATGTTGATGTGCTTTCCTTCAATCAACATTTTTCATGGAATTAGAAATATTTTTTTCTAAATGTGACCAGGGTATGAATTAATGGAAGACTTTTATAACATTTACTGGACACTGTTATAATAATAAAATTGTTGGCATTTCAAAATGACTGCAAAATAGGGATTTGAACTGAGTTTTCTATTCCTGTTGTGGGGAGGGGAGTTTATTAAAAGTCAGCTCAAAAACTATTATACATTTTTATTTAAACTTTGTTTGTTTAAAACTTTTTTGAAAGATTTCTATTCCAAAGTTAAGCTTTTTTATTTAAAGGCTGTAAAGAAAAATATTTCAAATATTCAAAATTAAATACATTTTTTTGCATTGTAGTAAATCGTCAAGACAAATACGGTTCTTCTGAAGACGAAGGAGACACTGTGGTAGACATGTCAACTAAAAGACGCAGCTCGGATTTTGACTCTGATGATTCATACACAAACAGCAGGCAGTTGAAAAGTAAGGATCGATTAGTTCGGACCATGTCGGACAGGATGCCTCGGACCTTGACTGACCGAACACCCAACACGCTCAGCCTGACCATGGGAGCGGAGCGTCCCATCATGCCGATGAAGGATTTGATGGTGTATAATAGAGAGTATTCATCTCTGGACTTCAAGGATGGTGAGTCGTCTTAAGGCTTTTAGGGGTGGAGCCATCATAAGTGTGACAGCTAATGGGAGAGTGAGTTATCTTTAAAGAGCTTATACTATGAGGCTTTTAGGGGTGGGGCTATCATAAGTGTGACAGTTAATGGGAGCATAGCTTCCCATAAATAAGGTGAGCTGATCCATGATACAGAAAGTAAAGGGCAAGTGGGCATATGACAGGTGGGCATATGACAGGTGGGCATATGACTGTGACATGCAGAGACAGCTCGTTTGGGCCCCTGGATGAAAGTGTATCAGTCATGTCCCCCCCCCCATCTAAAACTACCCCCCCACCCTAAAACTACCACTCATAACATTTTACTAATGTTATGTGGACATTCACTGGAATATACATTTGGGACTTACAAGTTACATACACAAACCATTCAAACTGAATAATTAAAATCTATTTAATCTATCCTATGTTAGCCAGATATAACCAGCCAATTAACGGGTTCATTAGTGATTGTCATGTGTTGCCAGGTATACCAGACACGCCTGACCTGGCAGACACCTATTACGAGCAGTTCAAAGACTTTGATAAGGACGACAGTGAAGAAGATGATGATGATAATGAAGGAACTGTCACTGTAAAAGATGATGAGGAAAATTTTATCAATTGTCTTGAGATGGCCTTGGACAAAGATGACGGAGGTGAGACTGGTTGGAACATTTTTTTTTCTTTATTTTCTTTTGTTTTTACCTTTTGTTTCATTTGTGTGCAAATAAAGACAGTTATTTGTAGTAGAGTTCAAGGTAGCTGAAGAGTTAACATGGGTTAAATGTAACAGTATAAAAAAAATGTCCATATATATCTGGCCCAGTTTGGGTGATGATATTCAAGTGGGGGGGGGGGGGGGTCACTCTAAGGTGGAATTTCAATCAGATGTAATAGAAGTAGTTCGGCCACAAATGGTGATAGGGGGTCATCCATAAATGACGTCACGCTTTTTTTGACGATTTTTACCTCCCCCCCTCCCCTCCGTCACACTTCGTCACAAAAAGCCAGACCCCCCCCCCTAAAATGACGTCACACCTCAACCTACAACCCCCCTCAAAATTGCAGTTGAATTTTTTTTAAACATTAATATTTTTCCAAAATGTTGTCTAAACTATTACAATTTATTAAAACAGTTATCTAAAACGCGAAATAACGTCTAAAATTCGTTTTCTAACATTGCTTTTTTATAATGCAAAAATGTGACGTCGCAACATCTGACCCCCCCCCCCCCCCCCTCCCCCTCATCACACATCGTCACAAAATTACGGACCCCCCCTCCCCCCTACAAGTGTGACGTCATTTATGGATGACCCCTAGGCATAATTAATTAATATGTTATATATATACATAGCTATTTTAAGAAAGGGAATTTGAAACAATGAAATAAGAAATAACAATGACTGAGAAGGTTAGCTCTTATTAAGACTAATTTACATTATGTGAGTTTCAAATTTAACAATCAATCCCTGATTCTATTTAGATTAGATGAAAAAAAAATACAGTTGGATTCTTTATAGGTCAATAACTGATATAAAACTTTATCTACAGAATCTACTTTGGTGAGTGATGACACTGTTTCAGGGGCTTTTGGCCCTGCAGCAAGGGAGACAAAAATAAAAAATTTGAAAGGGTGAGTTATCTTTCTTATCTTTATAGACAAAAGAATAAGATATTTTAAGAATTTTTTTAAAATATGGATTTTTTAAAGAATTGTTGAAATATGCACTAGATCTAAATATTTCATTTTTTTCAATTTAATATGTTTATTACAAAAATAAAATTTTGGCTATTTATATTACCACTGGATTTAAAATGCTAATGAAGTTCACACAAAATTTTTTATCTAAGTTTTTTTTTTCCAATTGACTAGTAAATGTTCTTTTAATCACTTATGTAAGTAAACTATACTACAACTGATAATACCAGAGTTCTCTATAGTAAAGTTAGCTTTTAATAATCTTTTTACAGTGAGTGCATCCGTACTTTGGGAGAGGAAGGATTCAAACAAGCGTACAGTTACCTAAAACAGGCAAGGACAAAGGAAAATAAATCCGAGAAAGAAATAATGGATGGCTTGAGAAAGTTGGTCAAAAATCCATCGGATTGTTTTGCTGTGGATCAGCTCTTATTTCTTGAAGAACAAGCAAAGTTCAGCTAGTGGAGAATTTTTTTTTAAATTTGTATCTGAACATTTTTTTAATATAGATCTACATTCCAAGTATTACACCAAAATAGAATTAATATATATTTAACAATTTTATATAATTTTAATTTACCAGCAGTGATTCTATTTTTTTGTGTTTATGTACAAAATATTTTTTAATGTCTTTCATTAATATTTTTGAATAATAAGGATTTTATTAATGACTTCATTGAAATTACGATTTTTTTTTTCAATGTAAACTTGGCCGTCCATTAGTGTCCATTGTAAAAAAAAAAAAATTTTCCATTGTCTATGAAAATTGTTTTTTTTATTGTTGTGATATAATCCCAATTTTTTATCTAATATTTGACACCATGGTGTTGTGGATGTCTGACCTTTGACACCATGATGTTCTGAATGTCTGACCTTTGACACCATGATGTTCTGGATGTTTGACCTTTGACACCATGGTGTTCTTGATGTCTGACCTTTGACACCATAGTGCTGTAGATGTCTGACCTTTAACACCATGGTGTTCTGGATGTCTGACATTTGACACCATGATGTTCTGGATGTCTGACCTTTGACAGCATGGATGTGTGTAGGACTGTAGAAGTAGCATAGAGACAACACACTGAGAGAAGACCAGTTGCCATCTCATGTCAATGGCTTCAGAGCAGCTGTGAAAATATATTTAATTATATTTAATTAGATCCTAAAAAGCACTTTATGTTACATGTGTAATTTTTGTGTATGAAAAAAGAATATAGCTTAGAAGTTACTATCTGTTTAGTTTTAAATATTATAGGTCGTATCATCATGCCAGTTTAGAATTTGATTTGTGAAATTAGTAGTATTGTTTGAAATCCAAGTACATAATTTTTTTTTTAAATCGACATTATTTTGATTCAAATTAATGTCTCTTTATTTATATTTTTAAAATTTCATGACTGTTCCAAAGCATTAATTTGATTGTAAGGTTTTTTAATGTAATGTTATTGTATTTTTAAAAATTAATTTTTGCTTTTTAAAAATGTAGTAGTTTATTTTAATCTTGATGATTTTCAGAATATTTATAATTTTATGCTTTTAAATGAGAAAGCATGTGATGCATATGTATGTCTAAGGTTTGCTTTAAAAATGTATTGTAATGCTTTGAAGTGACTGATTCCAATAACATGTGTTACCCACACAATGAACATGTACATTCATTTGTTTTTATTTGTGTATCTTTTATGTTACAAAATTTTTTTTTAAATGTGTAGCTTTTTATCTTAACCACAACTATTCATAAGTCAGCTTTTAGTTGTTTTTGTTTTGTTGGCAGCTGTACACCAGCTTTTAACACCTTGATATTATGTGATGAAAGATAAAACAAAACAAATAATGTGGTATTTCAGTTTACGAACAACTCCATGAACAAACATAGCAGAGAACAAATGTTTGGATCATTTTTCATTTAGTGAACCAAACAAAATCGAGTAAACAAAATTATAGTTCCTGCAACCACCAATTATCTCTGCTGATTCAGACTAATTAAACAGTAACAAATTAAATTTTTTAACAGTGAACAAATCTTGACCAGGAATTGAGTAATTTCATTAACTGAGATACCACTATGTGTGTATAACTATGTGTATGATTATAATATACACATACATACACACATATATACATACATAATACACACACATATATATTTTTTTAAATATACATACATATAAGTTCATTCGTTATTGTAATTTGTATCACCATGTATACTTTAGTTAAAACATTGACAATTTTGAACCAGTTCATAATTATTTTTTTAGACATTATCAACAGCATAGACACCACTGGTTTCACACCAATCTTACTTCCAGTTTGATATTTGCTTTAGGAACTCTCTTCAAATCAAACTCTTGTGGTATAGCAGTATCTACAATTTTACACTATGCTGTATGTATTAAGTTCTATCTAGGGTGTTGTAATAACTGGCAGGATAGTCACTACTGATTGACAACCATTACTGATTGACAGTCATTTCTGATTGACAGTCAATACTGATTGAGTCATTACTGATTGAGTCACTACTGATTGACAACCATTACTGATTGACAGTCATTACTGATTGACAGCCAGTCTTTACTGATTGAGTCACTATTGATTGACAGCCACAGTCATTACTGATTGACAGTCACTACTGATTGACAGTCACTACTGATTGACAGTCACTACTGATTGAGTCATTACTGATTGAGTCACTACTGATTGACAACCATTACTGATTGACAGTCATTACTGATTGACAGCCACAGTCATTACTGATTGACAGTAACTACTGATTGACACATTGTATTGAGTTGTACTGACACTTGTGACAGAATCCTGCATGCAAGGCTGATTAACCCTGCTTAAGCTTCTATATTACTTAGCTTTTATTCCTATGCAGCAAAGCCTTATAGATGCAGCGCTTCAAAAAATAAGGGGTTTATTTCCTTTAGTCCAGCAGATGTTTAGTTGTATCTGTATGCCAAAAAATGCATTGTTGAACTGTAAACCTTTTTTTTCTTTCACTATTACTTGCATTTTTTTAAAAAAAAACATTCCAAGCATTTTTTTTTAAATAATTTCAATTATTCAAACAAATTATTTCTGAAGAAAGAAATCAGTTTCTCTGGTCATTTTTTAACATTTGTTTTTTTTTTAATTACTATTTAGTTTGCTGACCATGCAAAATTCAACTACTTATGATAAAACATTTATTTTTGTTATTCCTATGCTTGACTGAAGATTGAAGTTAAACTTTTTAAAATGGTATATCAAATAAAGTAACTAACAGATAAGCCCATATGTGTTAGCCTTTTGCTTTTGAGAATATTAAGCAGAATTTTGATGTTAAGCTTTTTAAGAATTTTCACAAAGAAAATGAGTAATCATGATTTTATTAAAAAGAACACACAAAAATTAATATTTATAACAATTTTTTTATTGAGGAATACATAATTTTAAAAAGTAACCATTTTACATAACCAATGTACATGAATGTAACATTTTGCTCCATTAAAATATGACACCAATATGGTGCAGTGCTACATAAAAACCAACTATTCCATTACTTAATCCTTATAGGTAAACAAACTGTGTTAACATGGTGACGTATCATTTTACTTAACATAATTTATCTCAACATTTTAGTTACCATCCAAGCAGTGTATTTTATTTACATTATCATTTCATGCGTCTCTTCTTCTCTTGTGGCTGTGCTGTAGCTGGCTGAGATTCAGTAGATGAGGTGGCAGCTGAAGGTACACTGAAACCAGGGATCTGGAGGGGGTAGAAAATATTAATGTGGTGCAGGCTAACACTTGGGTCAGGTTACCTGAATTATACCACATACATTATTACAAGAGTTTGGAAAAGTAAACATTCGTTTTTCTTTAAGACTAGAGGCTGGTGGTTTTCCTTTCAACACATATTTGTTGACATAAAACAAATCTGTAACTTGAATACAATTTATAAGGCATTTTTTAAATTGTACAACCCAGATAAAAAAAAACAACTCAACATCTTACCTTAGGTTTGACAAGTTTAAGTGATAGTTTCATATGCTGGACATTGGTGCGGTCAATACTTAGTTGGACAATGACTGGATCAAACACATGAATAGTCACATCCCCCGCTGTTTGGGTGTTCATCTATAGACACAAAAGGTTTATCATTTTGTATTCTAACAGAGACATTGTATAAAACGCTCAGCCCCTTCTAACGATATTTACCCAAAAAATTATCTTATGTGTGAAAAATTATGTCATTGACAAGGTATACCAAGTTTTTTATCTGCTTTATGACATAAAGATCTTAAAGATCTTTGCTGCCATGGCACATCTCTCTATACAAAAATGGCACTATATAATTGCATATGATCCATACTCAAATGTGTGGGTTCCCATGAGAAACAGTACATTTATAAACAAGAAAACATAAATCACTGACTAAATATTTTAGTAACTGTTTAAATACAAGAAACAGCAGATGATCATAGTTTTTGCAATGAGTGCTAGAATAAAATTGAAGTCAACTATCTGGAGTTTAATGTTAAAAATTCCAACCTCTTCATTGTAAACAAATATACTTGAGGACTTCTGGCCTTCATCATTAAGAAACACAGTCCCTTCTAGCCCATACTTGGGTATAAGGATCTGTAAGGCGTTTTTACGCACAAATAAAACATGCCCTTCTTCATCCTGCACCCTTGTCTTAAAGAAAAGCTGTAAGAATAACAATTGAAAAAAAAAACAAATTATTCGTTTATTTAGTTTCTAACAAATAAAAGCAAAAATTACAAATAGTACTTGTTGACAGAAAATCCAACAGTAAAACTAAACTGATGTGAGAGCCAATGTTTTAAGTGTAAATTATTAGCAAGCCCAGCAGTATAAAATTAAATCAAATAAATGAAAGCAGTGAAATCAAACCTTACATGTGTGTGTAGGTTAACAGAAGCTCTGCCAGCATACTGTGCCATCTTGTGTCTGTAGTTGAGGTTGTTACACAAGGTCTGCAAAAAATGTGTGTGTAAAATAAGGCATTCGTCCTCATTAAACTGGAGTCAAGCATACATGTAACAATAAAATACAAAATACTATCTTATCATATTATCAGAATGGCACAAAGTGATGAGTGACTTTAAATAATAAGCTGATTTTACCACCTCTAGAGCATGAATCTAAAATATTTCACGCATCCTTACACTCAAATTTGATACAACCACCCATCTTCTTTACTATTAACTAGCTACTTTTTGTATAGTGTTTTGCTAAAGATTTTTCTGACAAAAGATAACACAGGAAAAATTTGTGGTCTAGCTAAGATACATTTGTCTGTGTTTTAAGTATGGGTGTGGTGTAACTGCTTAGAAGATTAACTGAATCTTCATGTATTTTTGTTGTATTATCTTTACTTGAATTTTGTTTACTAGTGTGTTATGTTTACTAAAACTACACTGAGGTTTACCTGAATTTTGGACTTGTCCAGCAAATCTGAATAGGATGCATCAGCCCCAATGCTGACAGCTAGAAGTCTGTGTGCAATGATATCAGAGTATCTGGAAGTGAAAAGTTTCATTTGTCTCTAGTTTTCATTAACTAAATAGTATGTGAAACATATATAATATCAATTAACATGTATAAACTTTGATCCTTTTTTTTAAAGTATCAGTTAACAATAATATTTGTACCTAAATATTTATTTCTATTGATCTTTTTACTGAAGGCTGTGTCAACTAAACTTCTATGTTTTTTATTTTGTTTTGTTTTTTTCTGGCAAAGAATTGATTCAAATGTTGTGTTTTATAATAATAGTTATATCTTTAATTCCCCAGAGGATAAAATGTTACTGTTTGATGGGGGATGTGAACTCTTTCACAACATGATCAGTTATTTTACTTTCTAATGGGACATGTGACTAATACTTTAGCTTCAAACTGGGTATGTGACTAATATTTTACCTTGTAATGGGTGATTGACTTATTACCTTCTAATGGTGGAATGTGACTAATTACCTTCTAATGGTGGAATGTGACTAATTACCTCCTGATGGTGGAATGTGACTAATTACCTTCTAATGGTGGAATGTGACTAATTACCTCCTGATGGTGGAATGTGACTAATTACCTCCTGATGGTGGAATGTGACTAATTACCTCCTGATGGTGGAATGTGACTAATTACCTTCTAATGGTGGAATGTGACTAATTACCTTCTAATGGTGGAATGTGACTAATTACCTTCTAATGGTGGAATGTAACGAATTACCTTCTAATGGGTGAGGTGAAGTGAGTGTAAATGGGCGTGGCCAAGCCATAATGTAGGTAGTCAGACGGCTGCAACATCCCACTGCAGAAGTACACAGCCTGCATCATACAACGGGTCGTCATGATACGTAACATAGTGTTAAAGTACGGGTTCTCCGCCACCACAGCCTTGTCTAAGCTGTCAGCCAGGCCTTTGCCAGATGATACGTCAATCTTGAAGCCCTGGAGCAGATATATAATATTGGGTTAGGTTGACAGTCAATGGGATGTATAAAACAAGATTGGGGTGAATATAGACAAAAGGGTAGATACATTTGAATTCTAATTCACCTATTCCAAAACCACTCTAAAGCAAATCTACAAGATTGTTAACAGAAAAGTTGAAATTCCATTGGGAAGTTAAAACAAGATTGTAAACAGTAAAATTAAAATTCCATAGGGAAATTAATACAAATTGTAAGAAAAAAAGTTAGTTTTCAAATCTATCATCAAGTACCCATCAAAACTGAGTGAATTTAGCGATGTCCTACAAACACATTCTACAAATCCATTATTATATTTACAAACCAGTTGAGATTTTTATTTTAAATGATGTATCATCCACCACTTTTCCAATGCTTAAATACAAAACAGGGGAATAGACAAATAGGCAACTAAAGTGTGGTATGCTTATAAAACTAACAAAGATTTTTAATTTATAAAAACCAATGCTACCTTAGATGCTGCTGCTTTGATCAAAGGATCAAAATTGGATACAGGTGGGGATGGATGGCGCCTGAGAAGTGCATTATCTGGAAACTCTAGTAGGATTTTTTCAGCAACAGCAATGTTGGCTAACAACATGAACTCTTCAACCATGGAGTTAGTATCTCTGTTGTGGACAAATATTTTTTTAAATACAATCTAGAAGAACAAGGTTCTAAATGAGGCATTATATACAGGCTAGTATAAAAATGTAACTCTAGGGTGCTGTAATGTAGATTAAGGAATTTTTTAAAACTGTCAAAAGAACTTAAAAGATAACAGAATATCAGCTGATAACATTTTCATAAAATATATTCGCATACAAACAAAAGTCCAGCTTCATTATTCATAATTACAGACTAAAATGTAAATAAACATTAGAAAGAGTAGTGTTAACACAAATTAATTTAAATTTTCAAACCCACCTGAGAACTTTAGTTTGCACATCTATTGGGTCGTTGGTTTCACTGTCAACATAGAACCTCACCTCTGTTGAGGCTAAGCTGAGGGCACTGTTGAAATTAAAGGTTAAAGTTACATTAAGCGCAAACTTTATTTTTTTTTAGTAATTTTTACACTAAAAGCAAAGTCAAATTTGAAAAAGTATATAAGTTTCATAACTACTTGTTATTATCAAATTCTAAGTGATTCATTAAATATATGCTAAAAAACAGTACAGTAACAAACATAAATGGTAAAAAAATAACACTAAATTTTTAAACAATGTAGACCTAAATCCTAAAGAAGTACACACCCATTGTCGAGCCTCTTCTTCTTTAAAATCTTGGCCAGCCTGTTCAGCCCCCTCAAACTAAGGGTTAAACTATCTGAAGCATTGGGGTCATCGATCTTCATCTGGGCTTCAGCGTATGTTAATGAGGCCTTTAAAAAAACATGAGTAACGTATGACTATATAATGTCACATCATAAATGAGAGTAGCATATGTGTGATGAGGTTTGAAGCTGTTTACAATAAAAGTCAGCCAGTTCAATCCATTTGTTTACCTTTGAATCAATGATACTCTTGGTGAAATCTGTGCTGATGATATGAGCCTCAGGAGTCATCTCCCATAACACAGAAAATGCAAACCTAGAAAAGATATTCGTCTTTGTTACATTCCTTTTTTAATTCTTAAATATGATCCAAATGTTAAATAAAATCAAACTGACCTATTGACCCCACTTCTCAGTGAACAAAGGTTTGAGCTCAATAAATCTGGGACCATGTCTATTCTCTGAAAACAACCAAAAAAATATTGTAAAACTACACAAACTATACTCCAATTGACAAATGTATACAAAATGAAGAAACAAAAACAACCTACTTTGTCAGTTAGATAGACTGTTGTTCCTCTGCTTGCTGCCTCCTGGTCTAGAGCATTTCCAGGTCGAATAAAATGAGAGACATCTGCGATATGAACACCAACCTAGGAAATGCACCATTTACACATGTGGTTAACTATACAAGAATTCTTGGTATTTTTCCTTAGCTTCCACCAAAGGGTTAATTATCCATATAAAACATATACCATTTACACATGTGGTTAACTATACAAGAATTCTTGGTATTTTTCCTTAGCTTCCACCAAAGGGTTAATTATCCATATAAAACATATACCATTTACACATGTGGTTAACTATACAAGAATTCTTGGTATTTTTCCTTAGCTTCCACCAAAGGGTTAATTATCCATATAAAACATATACCATTTACACATGTGGTTAACTATACAAGAATTCTTGGTATTTTTCCTTAGCTTCCACCAAAGGGTTAATTATCCATATAAAACATATACCATTTACACATGTGGTTAACTATACAAGAATTCTTGGTATTTTTCCTTAGCTTCCACCAAAGGGTTAATTATCCATATAAAACATATACCATTTACACATGTGGTTAAGTATACAAGAATACTAGATTCCACTAAAGGGTTAATTATCCATATAAAACATATACCATTTACACATGTGGTTAACTATACAAGAATTCTTGGTATTTTTCCTTAGCTTCCACCAAAGGGTTAATTATCCATATAAAACATATACCATTTACACATGTGGTTAAGGGGATATGCGCGGAAAAAAATCACAAAAATTCTTGTTTTTCGTCATGATGGGTTTCTTGCACTTTTGGATACTTTGTCCATTTTTGTATAAAGAAAATAATAACTTTAAAGAGAAAAAAATATTTTATGTGTTTGAATTACGATTTTTATGACCGTATTAATTAAAAAATAATCAATTTTTCCCAATCTAACAAGCTCTCTATGAAAAGTTTTTTTATCCGTCATTATATTGTATTTGACATCATCGGAAAGTTGGATTTCTCATGTATCTAATAAACTTAATTTCCTACATGTCGGAAGCACCCAAAGCTTACAATCGGCTTTGCAGTTCACACAGATATGGTACTTTCCTGACCTAGTTTTCGTTACTTTTGGCTGTTTTTCTCAGTTTGCATGTTTTTAACACTAAAAAGCCTACTACTTTTTTATTTATTAAACAATGCCAACCATATTTTCAGTAATTGTTCTTGATGCAAAAATACAACTTTTGTCACGAGGGAATTGTGATTGCTTTGATAGAAAAAAAGTATTTGGTAATTAATATGCAAATTTTGAAACTTTTGAATACTAAAAGGGTACGATATTTTAGACCTTGTAAAATTCTTACTAGTAATTATTTCAAAAAGTTGTCGTGACAAAATTTTTAATATATACTGAAATATAAGCAGTTTAAGTTTGATTGCTATAGGTGCATAAATAAAAAAGCCTTAGTATTTTTAAAAGTACCGAAAAATTCAAAATGGCGGAGGTTTTTTGAGTTTCCATGACAACCAAAATTGTTTTAGACCCCTTTTTTTGCTGTTTAATACTTACTTTTATATGCCAAATATGATAAAAGTATTCAAAAGGCTTTAGATCTTAAACTGTAAAAAATTGAAAAAAACATAGCATATCCCCTTAAGTATACAAGAATACTAGATTCCACTAAAGGGTTAATTATCCATATAAAACATATACCATTTACACATGTGGTTAACTATACAAGAATTCTTGGTATTTTTCCTTAGCTTCCACCAAAGGGTTAATTATCCATATAAAACATATACCATTTACACATGTGGTTAAGTATACAAGAATACTAGATTCTACTAAAGGGTTAATTATCCATATAAAACATATACCATTTACACATGTGGTTAACTATACAAGAATTCTTGGTATTTTTCCTTAGCTTCCACCAAAGGGTTAATTATCCATATAAAACATATACCATTTACACATGTGGTTAAGTATACAAGAATACTAGATTCCACTAAAGGGTTAATTATCCATATAAAACATATACCATTTACACATGTGGTTAACTAAATAAGAATTCTTGGTATTTTTACTAGATTCCACCAAAGGGTTAATTATCCATATGTATGTGTAAGAAACATTCTAAATGTACACTATGCATAAAAATATAAACATGGTAAATAAAACCCATGCCTTAAAATAGTTAAAGCACCTGGCTAAACATATGCTGATTTTTTTCAGACAGTACCTCATAATTTCCATTTTCTAACTTTCTACAGTGAAGAGCATCATCAATGTCTGTACAACCTGGCGGGTCAACACTACAGATGTCCAGGTGCCTCAAGTCTCGCCGCCTTTTCAAGTCCTAAACATGTGGGTAATTATTACATTATTATCAACATTAAAAAAAAAGATTTTTTAAAAAACCAGCTTAAACTAATTTTTAAAAGTGTAAATCTATGAATGAAATAATGAGCTAACATCTTCAGTGATTGTCCATGGCATTTTTGGCAGGAAACTGAGCACAGCCTCTGAGAACTTGGAGTGGGGAACATCATGCTCCAACAGCAGCACTTCGTTCTCTGTTTCCTTGTCTCCCACACCACCAAGACAGCGAACAAAGTGGCCCTGAATTCACAAAGAAAGTTTCACAATTAAAACAGAACAAAGTGGCCCTGAATTCACAAATAAAGTTTCACAATTAAAATAGAACAAAGTGGCCCTGAATTCACAAATAAAGTTTCACAATTAAAATAGAACAAAGTGGCCCTGAATTCATAAATAAAGTGTCACAATTAAAATAGAACAAAGTGGACCTGAGTTCACAAATAAAGTTTCACAATTAAAATAGAACAAATTGGCCCTGAATTCACAAATAAAGTTTCACAATTAAAATAGAACAAAGTGGACCTGAGTTCACAAAGTTTCACAATTAAAACAAAACAGAGTGGCCCTGAATTCACAAAGAAAGCTTCACAATTAAAACAGAACAAAGTAGCCCTGAATTCACAAAGAAAGTTTCACAATTAAAACAGAAATATGTTTCTACAATTTTGCTTTGATATAGAAACCTTTGCTTCTGGTTTAACAAGTTCTGATAAAAACTTGAGGGGGAAAAAAATCCAATTATAACAAAGCTACCACATTTAAATGTAAGTAAATGCACAATGTTTTAATCAAAAGCTTAAATGAAACTAAACAGAGAAATGTACATGAGTGTCAGAGAATTTAAAAATTCTTCAAGCTACCCACACTAAGTTACATGGTGTTAACAAACCTGAGGGTATCTTGAGTTCCGTGGCCAACTATCAATGGCCACAATTATCCTTTTAGAGGCCAAGTTTTCAGCTTGTCTGGTTTCTATCCTAATCTTTGGAATTCTCTTCTCTGCTGGTATAAACAGATGGCGAGTTCTCTGTGTGGCATAAGGTAAAGCATCTTCTTTAATGACTAGTTTTTTTGTTAAATAGAAAAAGCTAAAGAAAGCTAAAACATCTGTAGAAATCATTTAGTTGATAATAAGAAAAGCTACAGAAAGTAAAAGCATCTTTAAAAACCAGTTCTTTAATAATAAGAGAAGCAAGAGAAAGGTAAAGCATCTTTAAAAGAGAAGCTACATTAAGGTAAAGCATGTTTAAAAACCAGTTCTCTATAAGTATAAGAAACTTCAGAGAAAACTAAAGCATCAAGAACAAATAGCTAACAGAGAAACAGCCCAAGAACAAATGACCTCATGTCACAAACCTCTTTAAGCAGTGAAGGCTGTAAAATACCACAGTACTGTCTCCAGTTTCTTTTTATAATTCCCACCACACGAGCTGTTGGCTGGCGGAGTTCCTTGGGTACCTTGTTGCGGATCAGAGATTCCTGGAAAATAAGATAATAATAAAATTAAAATAACTTCCAACTGCAGTTTACTCAAGCATACAGCGTTTGTGTTTTTAAAGCTGAAAATATTTGTCCATGGTGAAGATATTTAGATAACATACTGAACTCCCCAAGCAAACTGCAATGAGCCATAAAAAGCTCAAAAATCATGAATCTAGAAGTAATTAGTCTAAAATGTTGACGCTGAAAGCATATCATATATCATTATCTGAAGTATAAATGATACCCAACAAATGCAGATCTGACAGCAAAATCACCACATTAAAAAACATTGATTAGTTGTTGAACTCAGTTCAATAAAATGTGAAGATTTTTACAATCTAAAGTAATAGTATATATCTATATATATAACAAGGACCCCCCCCCCATACACACACACAAAATTTATTTTTTTACCAATTAATAAACAATGACATATTTGTTAATTAAAGAAGTGAACCATACATCATACATTTGTTTATTCTTCAAGGTTACTCTTAGAAAAAAAAACATGGAGAAACTCACATTATCCGTAAGTTCCCTGTTTTCCTCATCCTCATCATCTTTTCCATCGTCCTCTGTCAGCACTAGTGAGGAAGGACAACTCCACTCTGATTCAGGCAGCATCTCTATGGCAACAATATCATCATTCACAGCTCGGTTCAAATTCTGCAATCCTTGGACAAAAACCTACAACAACATAAAAATGTGTTATTATCTTTACAGGGATTTAAATATGAAATTAATAAAATAGGAAGTAAATGCAAATAATTATAAAATCATCATCGCTTCATCTTTTCCCTTTAATGCCAAGAACACATGGTGATGCAACTGCCATCTGGTGTTTGGGCATTGCAGTGGCTTGGCAGGTTGTGTATCCTGATACTTATGACCCCCAAGCTATACCAGTGGGAGTGTTAACTCCTGGCATGTTCAACCCAGCTGAAAAGATCTGCGTGTGTATCAGACAAAAGCTAGCATCCTGGTTCACAGGTTGCGCTTTGAACAGAAGGCCAACAGCCTTATTTCATTTTTTTAAAAACTCAACAGAAACCAAATCAGAAAGTATTTAAACTATAAGCTGGTACCATGTGATCCTTGTCTTTCACGCTGACGTTAGCCTCAAGGTAGTTTTCCCGACTGATCAACAAGGTCCCCTGGAGGAATCTACCTGCTCTGATGCCTTTCTGTATATCCGCAAGCCCAAGATGCTCAGAAAATAAAACTTTACCACTTGTATCAGCAGACTAGAAAGATTTTAAAATTATATGAGACGGAATTCTCCAAAATGAAAGTTTAACATTTTAAAAACAATTTTTACAACAAGAGTCATGACAATTATAGAACATTTGTAATAAAGTCAGAGACTTTGTTGGTATACATTATAAATGTGAAAATCTCAGAACTTACAGACTGATTGAGTGGATTGGCAAGTCTGTCTATCAGGGATTGATTAGAAAGGCTTCTTACATAATCATGGACTGAAATAGAAATTATGGAATTGGTGTTTCAATGTAAAAAATTGTTAAATTTTAATGTTGCTCATTATATATTTTTTTAACCTAAGAGACCTCAATAAGTTTAAATTATATATAGTTTTTTTTTAATGGTGCTACCAAATATTGTAGCTGCATCCTTTTTCTCCTCATAAAGGGCTTTATAAGTTTTAAGTGAAGTCAATGAAATATATTGACAAAATTTTTAGTATCATGATGTATTTGGATATATTTTTAGAAATTATAAGCTTAGGAAAGATACAAAAGAGACTGCAAAACTAACTTTAAAAAAATCAGCAAAAAAAAAAGTAAGTTATCTCCCATAAAAAATTTATTTTTACTTGTGTATGCTGTGAGTTTCTCACTGACAGCTTTTTTATAATTGTCTGCATCATTCGTCAACAAAACAATAACAATTCCCTCATCTTTCAAGTGCTGGGAATACCAGTCAACTGCTTTCCGAATAGCCCTGTCATTACGATCATTAGCACTTTCTCCAGGTTTCCGTTCAACATAGGTATGCCTGTGAAAATTTTGAAATAAAACAAATAAAGTGGCAAAATCTGGGGAAAATAAGATTTTAAAATACAAACTGCATTATAAATTCTGACTAATGTTTATAAGACTTACATGTTAAATTCATTGCAGAAAGTATAAAAGCATTTCTGTGAGTTGCTGATTATATCTTTTACTCTTTTGTAAACAGGAGCACTTCTGTGTCGGATCTACGGAGACAAAGAAAAAACATACATTATTTAAGTAACAACTGTAGTCCTAATGAAAAAAATTAGAAACAATTTAGCTACTATTGTGTATGTGTGTTTACATCACCTACCTCATCAAGTACAGTCTGTAGAATAATGACATTCTTAACTGATGGGTCTTCCAAGATATCAATCTGAAATAGATTTTACAAGTTTAATCGTATTTGCCATCTGATACAGACTAAAAACATTTGAATGTGATTTAGGCAATGGCTATTAAAGTTAAAGCTGCTTCAGTTGTTTTAATAAACATGTCTTCCACTTCCGTAAAAAATAATATATATACAGGCCTAATAAGAGAAGAATAAACAGTTTTTATTGATAGATCTAAATATGGAAAGGCAGGCTGAGACAGAAACTGCTGTTATATGTTGACATATTAAATCATTATATAAGAAAGTATACCTGATGCAGAGCTACATTTGTGTCTGGTATGATGTAGTGCGGCTCTGGAACAAGTTTGCTGTCACTGATTGGCTCTCTCTCTAAGCAAACATTATTAGCTGGCTCACATTTCTTTTTGCAGGCTTGAGAACCACAGCAGATATCATCTCTTAAATAATGCTCACGCACTATTTTCATCACACCTCCAAGCCTGGTCTTCTTGATGAAGACTTTGTTTGTCAACATGATGACAACTTATTATCTGTAATAAAATGAATATATTTCTTATATTTATTACAGAGATAATTCTTAATTATTTTTTGTAGAAACTAGTCCAGGTTAGATTAATTTACTTTAGGCCTTAGGCCTATTCAATATATTATGATGTTGTAGGCCTAATTAATTTAGTAAATTATCACATCTAAAGTACTAAAAGCTTGTAATATTTCCAAAGCTTACTGAGGGTATTTTTAATGCACCCTGTTTTAATAATTATCCTGGCCTATTGTTGATAAGGCTTATAAAAATAACAGTTTAAAATGCGACCACCATCATGAAATCTGGAATTGTTTTTAAAAATACTAACTAAATAAAATTAATAGATCTATAAAGTAACCAATAAAAACTATACTATTTACTATAAACTGGCTTAGGCTTAGTCAGGCTTAGTGCTAGTCATGGGAGTCAGATTAGATTAGAGTTTAGAAAGTGATAAATCTCATCTGAAGGCGATAAGCGGATAAGGCCCACAAGCCGTGACAAGGTACAAAGACAAAGTGACAAAGCAAAAAGGAGGGTCATCTTAATATATTAGGCCTTGTGGTAGCAGTGTGTGTTCTCTGAATCTAAAAATAAAATCAGTGTGTAATATTATAGAAATAGTAGTGTGTAATCACAACAAATGTGACAAAGCACATGATAAAATATAAAATTTCAAAATAAATGAATGGGTGGTTGTGGGTCTGTCAGTTCAGTAAGTTTGCCATTTGGCCCATTAGCGATCAATAATCAATCTGTTATTTAATGTATGTGCTAGATCTATATCTAATTAATGGTAAAATCTTAGTTTAGCGTCGTAAATTCCAACGTAGCTAGTAATGTGCGATGAAGGTAACTAATGAATATTTCTTTCATTTGGCCATATTTATGTCATATTTTACACAATATAACAGATAATTGAATAACAAATCACAATCCAAGACCAAACCAGTCATAAATATCCTGGAATAAACTTTAAACTACCCCGTTCGAGACAACAATGAGCAAATACAAGCAGCGGCCATGTTTTAAAAACAATAAATTGTCTATTCGCATGTCTTTTGTGTTGATTTTGTGGTTTAATATGATTGTTTTGTATTGTTTTAATATATGCGGGGGGGGGGGGGGGGGGGTCGTCCATAAATGACGTCACACTCGTAGGGGGGAGGGGGGTCCGTAATTTTTTGACGTTGTGTGGGGAGGGGTTCAGATGGTGCTACGTCACACATTGCATTTTAAAAAAGCAATGTTACAAAACGAATTATAGACGTTATTTTGCGTTTTAAAAAACTGTTTTAATACATTGTAATAACAATTGATTAAAATAATCTATTTTGACAGAGTTCAGACAAGATTTTGGAAAAATATAGCTGTTTAAAAACAATTCAACTGCAATTTTGAGGGGGGTTGTAGGCTGAGGTGTGACGTCATTTTAGGGGAGGGGGTCTGGCTTTTTGTGACGACGTGTGACGGAGGGGAGGGGGGGGGGAGGTAAAAATCGTCAAAAAAAGCGTGACATCATTTATGGATGACCCCCTGTATAGTAATTTTTCTTTTTTTTTAATATAGTTGACATGAATGACTAATAGATCTTATCAGACTTAATAGTGTGCATCCAAGATCACAACAATTGTTGGGAGGTCGAACTTGTGAACACTTTATTTGCAGTAAGCAAATCAATATTAGATCGCTCATAAATGACGTCGCTCTTAAGATAGTAATGATAGCGTGTATTATTACAGAGCAAACATATGAACATATTGTTTCAGATAGAAATAGTGATTTGTGGTGGGGAGAGGTTGAGTAGAACTCAGCGATGTGATTTTGGAGACGGGTCAGGTTTTTTTTTTCGTGAAAACGGGATGGTTGTGGGAGAAAGACCAGCTGTAGAAGTATGACGCGTCATTCATAGGTGATCCATTTTCTCAGTGGGGACGAAAGAACTATTAAGAAGGGTCAAGAAATCTAAAAAGCTTGCCGAGTCGCATTTCTTGAACCCCACCTTTTTCATTCCCCCACTTAGCAGATCGTCACCGAGTTAACGCTCGCACGTGACGTCATGTAGCGGTACCGCCGACCGTTAGGCTAATTTTATAGAAAAAAACAACAACAAGCACTGCCTTTTTGACGCTTTTGCGACGTTTAATTTGATTACATAAGTTGGTGTTCATTAAACAGCCCCTAACACATCTATCACTCGTCCATTTAAACGTACGTAGTTATTTCTGCAAGCTTGCTGTCTTGAGACTTTCGGCCCTTTAAAAATGTATTAAGCTCACACCGTATAGAACTAGACTACCCATATTAAGCTCCAAAAGAAGCTTGGTGAAAACAGGATGGCCGCCCGATTTTGTAGCTGCTCTGCGCTTTATAAAAACCACAATAAACGATAAGATGACACTTATATTAAAGTAAATTATAGTTCTGAATCTTGATACATTAAAAGTGATATTCGGAAATTAAGAGCCAGACAGTCAACATGATATTTCAATTTAAGTCCAAGAAAATAAATTTCCTCAAACGATGGAACATTACTAAATTTTCGCGCAGTTTAGCGAAATTGAATTTAAGTATTTACGTCATCTTACAAAGCGCGATAGCCTACTGGTGCTCTACTAACGCGGCCCATGCTAATGGCAGTATTCCTAACGCCCCGCATTAGACGCGGCTTATTCGTCGGCAGGCATTTGGTGGCAAGCCTTTTTGACGGGGATAATGTGTTGCGGCCGTTTTGCCGAATGTCTTAAACTAGCAGGCTTGCAACATTTGTGATGATTCGTTTTAAGCAAGGTATACGTATACCAATGCTTATTTATCGTTATTTTGATCGAACAAAGCATTATAGAGTTTCTCCATCAACCACCTAGGTATTTTTCCCCGTTCACCTCCTTTCATGAGACCGACACGTCATAAATTGCGGAGCCGCCTGAGTTGACGTCACAAATCTTCACTCACTCCCGTAGCAAATCATATGTGACATCATTTATGGACAACCCCATATCACTCACTTGTGTACTTGATATTGACAATTTGACAACAAAGGATAACCAACATGTGTCTGGCAGGTGGAGACTTGCGATCGACCATAATGACAACACGCACTTAAGGGGTGGACTGGCTCATTGTTTTAGATGATGTTTTACGAGGGAAGCTGGTGGATAATACATTTTGTCTCTCTGTATATATAAATGATGACAAACATTTAATGTTGTCAAAATTATGGTTAGAGATCTTAGATAAGGCAGAGTGAAGCGTAATTTTTTACATTATGACTTGTGACATTGACAACAAAAATATGACGGAGTTTGGGGTTTAATTAAGGTAAAGAGAAGCAAAAAATGTCATAAGTTAAGATAGAATCACTAATTGATGAAAAGAAAAACCTGAAATGAAAATAGTGAACATTCAAACAATAAGAAAAAACTCAAACTATATAGTAATAGAAAGATCAAATTAACATTAGTAAAAAAAAAAACGTGATTTAATACATGAATACAAGTTGCATCTCACAATGCTTCTAGAATTAATAAAGTTGTTTGTTAGGAAATTCAGTTTTTAAAGAGCAGAATTTTAAAAAAAAAATGCTTTGTAATACGGATTATACAACAAGACAATCATATTTAAATACATTTTCATACGAATAGAAATAAAAGGGAAGCTACTCTAAATAACAATTTCTTAAGATGGCTGCTGTTTTTAATAGCAAATTTACTATCTCGAACAGGGTTGATAAAAATTAATTTCAGGATATTTAAATTGATTTAACCATAAATGGTGATCTATTATTCAATTATTTATAATATTTTATCAAAATATACGAAAATATACTCATATTTTATTATTTAATGACATATTCATTAATTCACTCTCTCCTACATTACTAGTTTTGGCCGAATTTACGACGCTAAACTAAGATTTTACCCTAATTAATTATAGATCTATAGGCCTAAATTTATTTTTATCAACAGATCTAGAATCTAGAGTTCTAGACTAGATCTAGAGAAGTCTAGATCCCTACCGGCGTGTTGTTTGGTGATAAACTTGTGTAATAATTTTTAGTTGAGAGTTAAGCCCCCTTGCTATGGTAAAGGTCAAGCTAAGTACCAGATTCAACAAGAAAGAAAAGCCTAAATTGAAACGGTTACTTTTCACAAACGAGAATGAGTTGTCAAAAACCTAGAATTTTTAGTTGCCTGCTTTCCAAACGCAGACTCTTATCTTTCAATACTTTGGAAAGGGCTGTTAAAAAATAAAGTAGATTATACTCATACATTAGTAGTTCTCAACCTGGGTTGGGTGAGTCAGTCTCAGAGTCCAAGATTACACACCCGACTCTTTGCCGACTCATACTCATGTCATATGATTTGCGATCAGATTTAGTCAGAGCGGAGGATAGAAAAAAGCGGCCGCGGTCGATAACAGTTCAAATAATACGCCAAACTGCGCCAGAGCGAGACAATACGTATGAGTATTGTGATATTTCTATATAGTGGAACCCTTGACGTCGCGACACACGTCACGAATCGTGCCAACGCCACATATACAGACGTGCGTTGATCATGTACACACGTGCTGTGTCGAACACACTTTGTGGCCCAGTACTCGACTTGTATCTTGTTTCGAGTAAAAAAAAAATATGGTCGGACGAATATGTACAATATGCATTCACTTGTATAACTGAAGATAATGCGAATCGGCGTTCTAACTGCATGATTTGCAATGCCAAGTTGAAGTACTCTAATGTAGCACCGGCAAAACTAAGAAAACACATCCTAAAGCTGCACTGAGACTGAAAAATACAAGACTACAGCGCTTTCTGAATTTAAGGTGAAGCTGCGCATTTCTGAACTGGTATCTGAAAGGCAAAAGCAGACGTCACTGATTTGCAGTAAATATTTTAGTTCTGTGTGAAAATTATATTTTGCCTCATAAGAACTGTTCTGAATGTGCACATGAAGCTGGTGGGGTCTGGTACCTCCAAAAAGGTTAAGAACCACTGGCATACACAGTAAAAAAAAATTCCCAATGTTTTGTTAGTGGAATGTAAAATTCTTTATTATAATCATAGGTAATAAAATGAACAAAATACACCTTGGATATAACACTTGTCATTCAGCACAAAATTTCATGAATGTTTGTCATTAGTAGTAGTATCAACATATATAAAATTTAAGGTCCATAAATTATTCAGAAGAGCTTTGATTGTATTACAAGTTATAAAAGAAAAAAAAAACAGAACACATTTGAAAAACATTGACAAAAAAGACATTTTTAAGCAAATAAATTATCAGTCCATTGCAGTGTGTGGTGGGATATCATTGAAAAAAATAGATGATGAAGTTAAATTATATTCTATTTCAAAATACTTCAATTTCTATGATTGAGAGTTTTTCAAACCCAATGTACATTTAAAACTTGTCATTACTACTTCATTGCTTCATTTTGACAATCGGTCACAAATTTGAAATTTTTACATCAAATAAAGCTGATTTTTAAAATTAACTAAAAATGGCATACTCATTCTCAAATCGTAATGCTTGCATTTGTTTTTCTTATATTTCAAAAAAAAAATTACTTCCTCAGTTTTGAAAAAAATTTTAACAGACTCAGAAATAAAACACTAAAATAAATCTGAAATTTTAGTCAAACTATATTTTGTTAATTATTCTTGATAGATAGTTTTATCATTGAAGTTTATGATATTGAAGGTAATGTAGAGAAAAGAAAAATTCAAAATAAAAGCACACTGCAAAAATTGATACAAAATTATTTTTTTTTACAAAAAGTCAATATGAACACAAAAGAATGTTGTCATAGAATTTATCACAAACTTCAATTTTTAAAAATTGTATTGTCTTTCAAATGGATACAAAATAAATGATATTTATATACCAAAAATAAAGATTTTTTAATCTGGTCATGAAAAGGTCAATATCACTTCACATATATGAGACAGTGGAACACATTACAATAGTCATAATTTATTTGTTGAATAATATTCTTATTTTAGTATTTTAAATGTTAATTACAATGTTCATTTTGTTTTATATTAAGACTAGGTTTTGTATGGAGTGATAATTATAAATAACAAGTATCTGCGTTTATTTACACTCAAGCTTTAAATTTTAGCTATGAAACAAACATGTTTATTTTTTTTTAAAGTAGTTACCCTTCTTATCAATACACTTCTTCTAAATAAATAAAATCTTTGAATTCTAAAATAAGTTAACTTTAAAAAAAGAATAACACTAACTTTAAATGCTCAATTGAAAAAGAAGTAGTGATTCTTCTAATTATTGTGCTACTATAAATAAAAGGAACAAAAAATATTATACTTGACAAAAAAATGTGCATGAACTAAAATAAATTCTCATACCACTGGCTTTAAAAGTTCTACAATCCCATGAAACAGTTCAACAAAGTCAATTTTGTTAATGAACTTGATTATCAATGTCAGAGTAATAATAAAAAAAGATTAGTTAACTACTTTTTTTAAATTAATGGTTAAATAAATGTATACTGTATAATAATCAGCCATTTTGACACTGAGTTTTCTGATAAAGAAAAATGTGTCACTTGAACAATTTAAATATTCTCACATTAAAAATATGTGAAACCAGCTTCAAGTTTTAAAGGAAAAACAAACATGGCATTTCACAGTTGTTCATAAAAGCAATCTCTAATACATCTTAATAATCAATCTAATTTTGTTTAATTGATACAAATACAACAAAACTATTCCAGTCATACATAAATAGATATATATTGATATGCCAACTGATGAAGAATTGTATATTATATTGTAAGAATAAAAAAAACTGTCACCAGTTTAACTTAAACCATGAACAATTTATTACAATTTTAAATATACATTGCACACATACTGGGAAGAGAAATGTTTTAGCATTAATCAACAGAAATAAACTCTAAACATTTTACAATAGCAGTTTCTAATAAATAGGCTATGGTAAAAATCCTAAAGCTAGCCAGATCAAAAATTATATTTGGAAAATTTTAAAACTAAAATGGAAATTTTGAACATTTAAAAAAAATTTATTGAATTTATGCCTCTAACTACTTATTTAAAATGATAAATATATATAAATAAGAAAAAGTGTACCATTTATTTTTAATGCTATCTTTTAACGTAGGACAGTTTTTCTTAAAAAATAATGTGTTATCTCATTCAATTCAAGAAAAAAAAAATCTATATCAAATAAGATTTATAAACTCCAACAACATAGAGATGTATGTTCCTCTAAAGATCAAATAATACTGAACATCTGTTAGAATGCTCTTTCACTTTAATGATGGCATTCCTGCAGGTTTTTTTTTCATTGCAAACAGCCAAAAAGTAAACAAACAAAAACTATATGACCTAATGAGGGTTAATTATCATAAATTTTGTGGCCGAAATAAACTAATTAACCAATGAGGACGCTGTCTGTAGGCTTCTTTCTTATCCTCATATTCAGCTTGGAGCTGTTTTGATGCCGGACCCCAATCCGAAGATGGATGTAGCGAAGCCTTTATACGCTGCAAAGGAGATTAGAATAGTTCAATAAAATGTAAGATGAAACAGGATTTTTAAAAAAATTATATTCAATTTGATAGTGATATTAGTCTTTTTTTATATTTCGAAGAAATAAGAAAATTAGATAATGGATTTAAATAAACTAAAATAGAAGAAACTTAAAGGATTACTTCTAACAAGTTAATACCCAGTAGAATTAGAAAATGATATTTCTGTGTTTAGGGCATACTTTAAATTACATAGAAGGCACACAACAGTCTAGGCTACATGATTTTATTATAACTCAGAACCATTTAAAAAAAAATAAAACCCGAATATTGGCCAATAAAACATAATATTAAAATCTCTAACCCATCAGCAGAATAACACACTAAAATCTCTAACTACAATTACGTGCAATGTAATACAGTAAAATAAAAATCTCCAATTCAAATGTTGGCAAAATAAAACTTCAATAAAATTTTAATCCTAAAACATAGTGTAACCCCAAAATAAAAAATAAACTTGCAGCTGATTTGCGTAGGGTATGTATTGACTAAGTCTAAAACATGATCCTGCCACTTACTTGTAAAAGCGATCCGTTTTGATTGTAGATAACATAGACCATACCAACAGGTATTGGGATGAGGGGTATCATAGAAATGAAGAAGCCAATCACATTGGCATGCAATGGGAAGATGTAGCCATCATACACAGGTAAACTATACTTGGCACAGGTGAAGATAAAGGCAGCCTGGAAGTAAACATTCAAGGTAAGTTGTCAACACTCCGTGTCGCTAAACTGGACACAAAGACATACATACAAGGAGAGGTAACTTAACAACACACCTGGCTGTAGACTACCACAAAGACATTCATACAAGGGGAGGTAACTATCAATAATAATAATGAATCAAACTCAATCACTTAATCAACCTTATCCACTGGAAACTTTTTAACCTTAAACCTATCCCTAAAGAATTGAAGTATCTTAATCAAAAGATGTACAAACATTACCAGTTAATAAGAACTCAATTAAAACTTTAAACACAAAGCTACTTTTTTTTCTACATGATTGAGTAAATTTTTTCATTTTTTGTAATATTTTCATAAAAACAAATTGTTTTAAAATTTTAAACACTGAATATGGCCAGGGGGAACAAAGCATGGATCAGGGGAGTTAATTATGGACACAGGGAATTTCCTTACAAGCATGACAACAGGGGTGATGAAAGTCCAACAAAGTTTGATAAAAAGTCCAGGTCTTTTTCCAAGCATCATCTCAATATCATCACAGAACCTATCAACACCTGGAAAAAAAATTTCTAAGTTTTACATTTAATATATTTAAATTTAGAAATAGTTAAATATTAAGATTTTAAATCTGATTCGTGGGAAAATTACAATTTACCACTAGCTAAAAGTTAAAAAAAATATTTTTTATCAGCAGCTTGCTACAAAGTAAACAGTTTTAAAATACGAGCCTAACAAAAATTATTAAATGTAACAAACAAAAACTCAATATTGTCTGCCCTCGAGCAGATGAGGCTCATTAGCTGGGGACAGCCATTAGGAGAGACAACTCCAAAATAAAAAAAACTGCTGCTTTGTAGCTTGTTCTTGGTTAGACAAAGGCTATGGAAGCAAATCCAAAAAGAAAAGCATGCTGAAATCGGAGTCAATGGCCTCAATGGTGCATAACCAGTTGACATGTATACTTAGTTGTGTTGGAGGCGTGTTCGAGTCGGCAAAGCTCATGTTTGTTGAATTAAAAAAAGTCTCGAGTTCAAACCCTCTGGCAGATAAGGCTCGATTCCTTCCAACACTAAAAAATAAGAACGAAGAAGAAGAATATTGTCATGATTAAAATTTGACTTACCATAGACCCAGGCAACAACAACACATTCAATCAGGGAAGTTATCATCACACAAAAAGCTGCGACAAACCAATCCAGAAGAGTGAACACATATATACCACCCTAAGAAAAAAATGGTACACATCAATTAATAATTTAATACCTCTAGTAAAGGAACATTTTGATATAACGTCCATGTTTTAAACTTGCGTACATAATCTGATAAAAGTGGCTTATAAAATCTCGTAATAAAACTAAAAATCCAATTTTTTACTAGAACTTTCATTATACACTATAAAATTATTGATTTATAAACTGCTAAATAAAATAAATAAATAAATTGTGCACGTTTAAAACAATATTTAATCTTCTGTGGATAATGTGACAAAACTGGTAAACAAATGATGATAACACTGCAAAAAAGCAATTTTTTACAAGAATTATCATATTTCTATGAATGTATAGATTGATAAATTGGTAAGTTTGATCAACAAATTGTCCATGTTTAAAATTCGATTTAATTTTGCAATTATAATCTGACAAAACTGTTGAACAAACGATGATAAATCTAATTTTTTAAAGCAATATTATCAACATTTCTATAAATGAATTGACACATTTAATCTTACCTGGGATGCTATCGGCAATGAGACACAGTAGCTTATCAAGGCTAGACCAAAGGTGAGCCACATGCGTTTTTTACGCAACTGTTTTGGAAATGCATCTATGAGACCAGCCACAACAGTTTCAAACATCCCAAACTGTTATTTTTTAATTGATGGAAAAGAAAACAATAAAAATAATCAGTACAAAGTAAAGGAAGAGTAATCATCAGACTGATCCCACACTATAATTAGGTACAGTTGTTGATATGCACAGTACTTTAGCTAAAATAATTTTTTATAAAGCACTTTTTGCTGTAATAAAGTGCAATGATAAATTTAACTGTTTTAATAGTATGCTTCTCACAAAGACATGGATACAAGAAGAGGTAATTGCTTTTGTTACACACAGTACTAAAGCTAAAATAATTTTTAATATAAGAATATAGGTACATGAATCTTTTTCATAGTAGACATACATACAAGGAAAGGTAACTAAATAACAAACCTGACTGTAGGTACACAAAGACATACATACAAGGGGAGGTAACTAAATAACAAACCTGACTATCCAAGCCTAGTGAGAGGAGCATGATAAAAAACAGTACAGCCCAAAGCTGAGGCACTGGCAACTTGGAGATGGCCTCAGGGTAAGCCACTAAAGCCAGGCCAGGACCTGCAGATGCAAACAGTACCTGGCATTAAACATCAGTGACTGAAACCTGTGATTTGTTTGGATCTACAAGTATTGTGTGTATAGAGATTTCATCTACATGTCATTGTGTACACAGTTTAAGGGTCATCCGTAAATACCATTAAACACTCAACTGGGAGTGAGGTTTCAGAACTTTCTAAAAATGAGCCTTTTTTGAACTAAAGAAATAGGTCATAGCATGTTTTGTATACTTTCAATAACAAAAAAAAAAGATTTTTAAGTGTCAACATTAAAATTGTGTCAAGTTTTGTGATATAGTGGATATCTGATACTGGCAATTAGTAATATGGATTGAGGGTAAAAGTCTGCTAAAACTGGGTAAAATCTATTATGAACACCTTAGATCTATCAACTAATGTGGAAAGAATTTAGATGTACAACTATCAACTAATGTCTGTATAGATAACAAAAAATTGTGTGAATAGATTAATGTACCTTGTGTGGCTACATCTGTGACACTGACATTGGCCTCTTTAGCCATGAAGCCAACCACAGCAAATATAACAAAACCACCATAAAAGCTGGTCAACCCATCAGCTAATGACGCAATCATCACATCTCTACAACACAAAATAGTTGTAACAGAATTTCATTCAGTGTTTTCATAACAATCAATACTATAAACTGCTCAGATATTTGATGGTTTGGTTTGTAAGGTAACTGACTAATGCTTAAAAAATATCAAGAGTAGTTTGGTGAATTTTTATCAATGTGCTAAAGTTAAATACTTCAACATTCCACTAAAGCCTAAATAAGTTTTTAAATTTCCTCTTCTGTGGTAACAAAAAATAAATTCTTTTAAACTTTTCTTGCTTGGATCCTAGTCTTGGGTCAATAGGATGTACATGAGTCCACCCAGCTCTAAAGAGTACCTGACTCAGGCTAGGTAAAGTAGAGGAGGCTGTACATGGTGCTGACTACACCACCCCCACCCCCCTCCCTGATGACACTATCCCTTCATATGCTGAGGTCACAGAGACAGGGTGAACTCTATTTCATCTGCCTCATGGATCTCCAGGTTCAAAAAGGTCAAGGGTCACTTTTTAAGTTCAATATAATTCATATTAGGTCACATGCTCATTATAAGAGAAAAACCTAACAGTATTTAAAAATTATATTTCAAGATTACTTCTCGCATTCTTTTCTATTGTCACGTAAAAGATTTATCATTAAATTAGGCATTCCAGATTTTTAGAAAAATTTGGCCATGTTTCTAAACTGCTAGAATTCGCACATGTTATCAATAAAGAAATCTACCTAAAACAATTATTATTGAACTTGTTGAAGCTGGCCATGGTGATCAGCCCTCCCCAGGCTGGACCAAGCGAATAAAAAACTTGAACGCACGCTTCCACCCACACCTGTTGAATGTCAGAAATGTAAGAAAATTTGTAATTTCTATGTACAACAAGAACCCTTATTATATCATAAATATCTTTTTTTTTAAATATCTTGGTTAAATTGACAGGGAAAAAAAATGTTGGTTACAACTTGATAAAAAATATATTTATACAAAGATAATGCTTGTACATGGTCAAGCAGGAAGAAAAAATGAATGAGCTGCTGCACTTACATTAAAGCTCAGGAGCTTCTCAAAGTCAGGTTTGATGTAAAACAGGATTCCATCAATAGCTCCAGGTAACATACATCCACGAATAAGAAAAATGGTCAAGAGAGCGTACGGCAGAAGAGCTGTCACATAAACAACCTGATCAAAAATATTAATAGATATGTCCTTAAATACGTAGAGATAGAGATCTATATATTTTTCAAATATTCAAATTAATACATTTTTTTAAATAGTAATTTGCAATTATTTTCTAATCTTATAACTGTTTCTTAGCCACTTGAGATATTTATCTGTCCCCAATCAAGCTCTCCTTAAAAATATATATTTCTGGTATAACAAAGCATTTCAAATTTCTATAGAATAACTTCCTCTGGTCAAAACATTCACCAACTTTATGCTATAATTTAACTCCTCTGTTTCACCACTACGCCCAAATATTTAACCCCCATTTTAATGGGGAGAAACAATTTTTTAAATAAAAATTTAATTCCCTTGGTTGAGCTGAGTTACCTACCTTGCCCAAAGATTTCACTCCCTTGATGAGACACAGACAGACTAGAATCCATGCAGCTAGCAGGCACATGGCACTGTGTACCTGCAGGTCACCCAGATCTTCCAGGCCAGGTGATTTTCTCAACACATTAAACCTGAGGTGAAATTCAGCAAAGTTTTATTTATGAAAGAAAAAATGTCTAGCATAGTGCTTTTGTGGTTTTTTTCTAAGAAGCTGATATTAGAGACAGACTGATGACAGACAGACTGACAACAGGCAGAGGAACCAATTTAATGTTAATTAACAGCTTGCATTGAGAACATCCACTAATCTATAATAATAATAGTTTCACTATTCTGTCTGTCACTCTGTCATTCAGGAACAATATAGAGAAAACACAAGCAAAATAAAAACTTTAACAGTCAAACGGAAAATGAAACATGACATCACATTGAACCAACATTCCCTCTAAGGGGAAAAAGTTCGTGTGCAATGTGTATTTTGTGTGCGTGGTGTACTAAGAGTCTTATACAGTGATACATGTATTTTACAAAATGACTGCGCGGCAGTTGAAAATTACTGCGCGGCCGCGCAACTTAGAGGGAACATAGCATGGATCATATATGAAATATTCTAAGCCGGAAAAGTAGACACAATAAAATAACGTCATTAATTCTTGAGTAAAAGAAATACAATTTATATAGAAAATATATACTTTTACCATTGTCACTTGGGTTACCAGTCTAGCTCTCTACCACTAGGCCATGACGTCCCATGTGTACATATATATACACATATATATATATATATATATATATATATATATATATATATATATATATATATATATATATATATATAAAAATTTATTTATTTATTTATTTATTTATTTATTTCACATAATCAATTATGGGATTTGAAGCACAGATTGTAGAAGTTTGGTCTCAAACCTAAATTCAACTTGAAGTCCTAATTTTACAGTAACACTGTTGAATTATTTAAGCAATTCAAACTACATGCCTGGATTATTTTAAATATTTAACATATTTTTCTTCTAATCAATATTAATCTCATATACTTTATCACCTAGAATTCTATACAGAATATTTTTTCTATTAATAAGTAGAATTAATCGCTGCTTAGTAGGTTTGTCTAAATTTGGATGCTAATTAACTACACAAAATACATGTCATATGGTATGCTGGTAAATTAATGAATACCCTGATGTGTTATTATGGGAAAGAATGTGCTTATAACCTCTGCATGTCTCTGACAGGGGATTACTTACAGGATGTATTTATGTTGCAAGGACATTGTGAGTATAGGATCTTAACAGTGTAGTCGGTGTGCTCTATATATAGCATTGTCAAATACAGTTAGGACTGCAAGATGGCATTTTCTCATAAACACACAAGGAATACAAATCTACTAGCTTTAATTAATCCTTAACCGAATGAGAAAAGTGTATTTTGCAATTTTTTCCCCCTTGGTTTCACCCCCCCCCTTAATGGTGTCACCCCTTGCAACGCCCCCCCCCCCCCCCCCCTTTTCACCCACACACATGCAATGCTACTGACAAGTTTTAATAAAAACTTAGAAAAAAAATAATGTCACTTGGATCAGAATTTATCAAACAAAAAGTGCCTGTCCAAGATCTGGTGTTTCATAGGACAGCTGGAATAGAGAAACTGCTACTGTTTTCATAGCCATGACATATAGACGGAATAGTGTGGTCAAAACATTACTTTCCATAACATTCTCCAATGAAGCGGGGTACTCGCTTTGGCTGAATAAGCTCCAGACTATTTAATTTTTTTTAAAATTTTGACCTTACCAGTATTTTGATCCCAAAATGCTTCAACTAGAGGCCATTCACTCTACCACCCAATCATCCCACACTATATTATAATTAAATCCCTAATTAAGCATGCATTGCATAAGCAGGCTTCAATTGTTTACCATTGCTAATTAAAATAAACAAAGGGGAGTCACAAGGATAACTTACTGCCAGAACTCCTCAGCAGCTGTCCTATATTTGACATCACAGTGACCTCCCCTGCAAGCCTGGCTGTAGTTAGCATTCAGAGACTCATTTGTGCTCAGTGAGAAGTTCAGCTGATGGGACAAGTTCAGATGGCGGGAGCTGTTGAGGTCAGGACGGTCACCCCCGTGGTCGATGCACAGATCAGTGTTCCACCAGTGGCCGCAGTGCGCCCAAGGCAGCTTGGGGTAGAAGCTATTGATCAAGTAATAAATTACCCAGGAGAGCACAGCGTTATAATATATACAAGCCATTCCGGATACAATCACCATCCCATATCCAATACCTGGGGGAAAAAATAAGAGAAAAATTAATACAATTTATTTTTACTATGTATTTAATAAAAAGTCCATTAATTACTTAAATAGCAAAGACTAATTTATATATAAATATAAATATAAATATATATATATATATATATATATATATATATATATATATATATATATATATATATATATATATATATATATATATATATATTATATATATATCCACTTTATGGCCTGGACTGGACACCTCCAGGCTAGCAGCCAAATGCTCTACCATTTGACCACAGCATCCCACTTTGGGGCATCAAGTTTCTGTAGTTAGTTTATTTCTCAAAAAGAGAGTGGCCAATTTTTTATTTTTTTAACAAAAGAGCACACAAGAATATTAAAAACCCAAGTCTTAACATGTTATAACTAATTGGTGATTAACTCCCTAACAGTTTTGCATATTAAGATCTCCACTACAACAACTGCCAAAAATCCAATTCACACGTATTTTAATAAGTTAACTTGGCTTACAGCAGAGTTCATTGGATATTGTGACCACCCTTTAGGCACATTTGGTCTAAATTTTACACTGTAAGTAAATTTTGAATTTTAAGGGAGAGATAAAAGGTGAAGATAGGGAGTGAGGGTAACTGACTGAGTTAAAAATGTAGTTACCATTACAAGGGAGAGAATGTAAAAGTTACCTTTAAACAAGGGACATAACTTCCATACAAACATTGAACTGATCCCAGAGAACTGACCCAAGCAGACCTCCAGGTAAAACAATGGGATACCACACATGGTCAAGAAAAAGAAAAATGGGATGAGAAATGCACCTGAAATTAAAAAAAAAACAAGGTACAATTTAAAATATTGATGAACTGTGAAAGGAAAAGGACATTAATAACCAAAAGATAATTGATTGCATATCATGCAAAGTGATGACTATGACCTGTACATAATTTTCCACCTCTGTTAAAATATATTTAAAGAATTAATTTTATAAAAAGACTGAAATCATTCTTGATACTATTTTTAATAAATGTATCCCCATCTCCCATAACCCCCCTCCCCCTCCACATTAACTTTCATAGTACAAGGTAATATCTACAAGTGATGGAAACCATACCCCCCCCCCCCACCTACTCCCCTGCCAAGGAACTTACAGAGAGAAACACCTGTGATGTGGGACTCACCTCCACCATTTCTGAGAGTGAGGTACGGAAACCTCCACAGGTTACTCACACCCACAGCGTAGCCAATCAAGGACAGCACAAAGTCAAGACCCCTGGTCCATTGTTCCCTTTCCTCTTCCACTTCCACTTTTTTATGTTTACCATTCACCAGCTTGACCTCTGAATCATCCTCTTTCTTTCCATTGCAGTCAGTTGGGATGAAAACTGTCAGTTCATCATTAGGCTCCAGGTCCTGTGAATAGGAAGTGCACTACATTAGATGAAAAACATTTTCAAAAGCCTAATTATTTTTACAAAACTCAGTCATATAATTTTATATTAATATAGCAATACAATATATTAACTTTTAAAACATAAACTGTTATAACACTTTATATTTGGCCACAATCAATTACTATTTTAAAAACTGTAACTCGCATCAAAAATATTTTTTTTATTTTTTTTTTATTTTCATGAAGTACCATCAAGAAATATCTTTTTAAATCAATGGTATTATGGTATTACTTCAATGCCTAACAAGACAAATCCATTATTTCTAAAGACAAGAACCAAAACCAAAGCTTCACAGTGACAATGAATGACATCATCTTTTAGGGACAACCATTAATGACATCATGCTATTTTAGCTCATTTTACCCCCACGCCCTTGCATCACAAAAAGCCAGATTCTCTCCACATAAAATGACAAATAAATAATTACAAACTATATACATTATAATATTTACCTATACACATTCTACAATTGATGAATGAAACCTTTTAACACTATGACACCCAATCATTCAAAAATTATACAACACCAGGTGGTGCTTATAAAACTCAACCAAACTATTTTAACACATTCAACTCATTTACTCACTGGCAAACTAAAAAGTGAGATGGTAAAATTCCATCTTCTATTTCAAGTTTTTAAATACTAGGGAGTCACTAAACCAGGGTATACTCAGACCTCTCAATTCAAGATAAAACAAAACAAATAAATCTCACAGCCTTTACAATAACAGAATATGCTAATCCATCAATAAGTAAAACAAGAGAAATAAACAATTTTTTATAACTCAGATGTTCATGTCAGTTACTTTAAATTGTGGCAAGGAAAAGTTAAAACACTCTAGAAAAACACAATAGAAACTGTGAACAAAAGGAGATTTTACAGGTCAATGAACTTTCTTTAGATGAATTTTTATCTATAATATCGTTAAATTTAAGACTAAGTTTTGAGTCATTTTTAGGGTCACAATTAATTTGGTAGGATTGGGCAAGCAAAAAGAACTGATAAAGTCCTTCACAGAAGTAAAAAACCTAAAAAAAAAAAACAATTATTGACAAGTTGTCTCACCACATTGGTTCTCTCCATCCTTTTTTTTAAACGAGCGTGTCCAGTCACACCCACACTTTTGATTGGCTAGTCTAGTCACACCCACACATTTGATGTTTTACAATACAAGGCATTATTTCTGTCTTTTAGCTTTCATGATTCTCCTGTAAACAAAATGTGTAGGGTAAAATTTAAAAAAACAAAAAAACAAATAAAAAACATTATCTTGTCCTCTAAAGAAAACAAAAGGTAATTACATGCAGCATAACATAACAAAGAAGAGACAAGAGTAACAGATGTTTAATTAACTTATTATTTTAAATCATGCAAACTCTGAAACATACTGGTAGTAATTAAACATTAACATTCTCTACACCTGTTCTATCAGAGATTATGAAAATAGAATAAAAACAGGGTAAACTAAAAGATACAAATATGTTTAAGAAATTCTTAAAGTGTAGAGAAACATTTCAGGGTATTTAGAAGAACATGATCAGAAATGATACAGTTACTATTTACAGCACAGAAAGGGAAAAAAATAGGGCATCGTTTTATTCTTATCTAATCTATGGAATACCAGGCAAAAAAAAAACGATTATTATAAAAATTCCAGGAGAAAAATGTAGTATCCTATCAAGGTCTTTTTCTGAAGTCAGATTAAATATACAAACAAAAAAAAAACTAGCCTTCAGTATGCCATTTCTATGTTTTTAGAACAATAAAACTCTACAATAGTTGTTGTATTTCAGCTAAATACATTAAGTCTTAAAATTATTGTATTAGATTCTAACAAATAAGAAAATCTGTTAAGAATTTACCATGTAGAAGTACATTTTATGAATGAGAAGGGTCACTTTAGATAGTGTAATGTAGGGGAATTCCACTATGTAACCTATAATTTATTTTATGCTGTGAAGAGCGAAAATGATGAAAAGCTTATTGATTTATGTTAGAATCAAGGATATGATGGACGGAATTTTCTTATTTTGTGGATCATTTTAAGGGGGGGGGGGGGGGGGGGGGGGGGTCTGGGGGTTGGGGGGTTGGGGTCTGGCTGGGTCTTGTAACAACATTAATAGTGAACCGCACTTTTTCTCAGCCACAAATTCAGAATGAAATCACTAGCAGCACTATTAAAGATATCAGTCCTGGGCCTTTGGATGTGCAAAATCCCACCAGTTTGGTATGTGTATTCACCATACCCTTCTTAATAGTTCTATTGTCCACAATAACAAAATCCTATCTTGAATCATATGTTTCTTGACCTCCACAAAACCCCTGAGAATGACTCACATAATCAATGATAATCCTTGGGGTTTGATCAAACCCAGGTTAAAAACCACTGCCCTAAAGGTATGATTTATCATTGGATATGGAGATAGAGTTATAAATTGATATAATGCATATGATAATGCAGGGGTGCCACTCATTTTTTAAGTGAATCCTGAAAATGAATCCCAAAATTTTACCAATCCTGAAACTAAAATTTGAAATTTTTGAAACCCTGAAACTTAATTCCGCGCGGAATTTCAAAATAAAATGGACTATTATTTCATTATTTTTTGAGATATTTGATTCATGTTATGTTCAATTTACATTCCTTTAAAATGGATTTATTTTCTTTGTAACAAGCTTCAAATAAAAGTTAATCTTTAAAGGATTGTGCTTACAACAAAATTAGTTTACAATGTTAGTCCCATCTCTAGGCTTACCCCATAATGTGCTATTGTAGAACCCCCCCCCCCCCCCCCCCATCCCGGGCTTTTATAACAACTATTTAATTTTTTAGAACTTCCTAGCTTGAGTTAAATTGTGTAGTCAGCCAACTGTTAAGTAACAAATATTTTGCTAACCTCTATGTCTTGTTATTGAATAATAAGCCCACTATATGCAGACCCCTAATAAGATTGTCACTGTATTAAAATACAGGGTTGACTTACTGTAGCTATTCAAGGCTTTAATTATTAACAGCCAAAACAAAAACCTATAGCCCTGCTTTCCCAATCAACACCAATGGGGTCATCCATAAATGATGTCACGCTTTTTTGACGATTTTTACCTCCCACCTCCCCTCGGTCACATATCGTCACAAAAAGCCAGACCACGCTCTCTAAAATGACGTCACACCTCAGCCTACACCCCCCCCCCCCCCCCCTAAAAATTGCAGTCGAATTTTTCTTAAAATACGATATTTTTCCAAAAATCTTGTCTGAGCTCTGTCAACATAGAGTATTTTAATCAATTCCTATTACACTTTATTGAAACAATATTCTAAAACGCGAAATAACGGCTAAAATTCGTTTTCTAACATAGCTTTTGGTTAATGCAAAAGTGTGATGTCACACCATCCGAACCCCCCCCCCTCATGACAAAATTACGGACCCCCCTCCCCCTACGAGTGTGACGTCATTTATGAACGACCCCAATGCCCCCACCTTTGATATACATGATCGTGAAATATCGTGGAAGTTCATATCGCGGAATAACAGAATTAAGTTAATTTTTAAAATAATTTTAGAAGTAACTACGCTAGTAATACTCTTGTCAGAGATGTAGCCGCCCGACTAAGGGGTCATCCATAAATGACGTCACACTCGTAGGGGGGAGGGGGGGTCCGTAATTTTGTGACGATGTGTGATGAGGGGGAGGGGGGGGTTCAGACGTTGCTACGTCACACTTTTGCATTATAAAAAAGCAATGTTAGAAAACGAATTTTAGACGTTATTTCGTGTTTTAGATAACTGTTTTAATAAATTGTAATAGTTTAGACAAGATTTTGGAAAAATATCGATGTTTAAAAAAAAATCATCTGCAATTTTGAGGGGGGGGGGGGGTTGTAGGTTGAGGTGTGACGTCATTTTGGGGGGGGGGGGGTCTGACTTTTTGTGACAACGTGTGACGGAGGGGAGGGGGGGGGGAGGTAAAAATCGTCAAAAAAGCGTGACGTCAGATGACCCCTAAGTGAAAAGCGGATTTTTTAAAAAAGCGGTTGGGAGGGGGCAGTGATAGCGGCTATTTTCTCAGACACGGTACTTCAAGGTTTTTTAAACATTTCAATGACGTTTTACCAAAGTAAAAAAAAAACCAATTAGATGTAGACCCTGCTAGATTGTGTAACTAAAAGAAGGCCCTTATTTAAAAAAATAACCACGTTAAAATTAAACAGCGCTTGTACTTGTAGAACTGCCTTGACCGAGAGACACGACTCAGACTGTGCTTGCCTGGTCTCGTGACGTAGGTCTTACGGTCAGCGCGACCTTGAAGAAGCGGATAAGAGGTGGTAAAAAGTGACGGTAAAGTTGAGTGAAAACAGCACAGGTCTATTTCATACATAAAATAGTCCTTCAAATAGTTTTTTTCTTTTCTTTTGGTAATACCAAATACAAAAAAAAAAAAAAAATTGATCGGAGCAAAATCTTTCGGTTGTTTTTTTTTAAAGTCGATCGGCGATGCTAGTGAGCTAGATCTAGTAATTGTAGGATTTTTATTACACAGCCTAGCGGTATCCCATTGATGACATCACGTAACTAATGCGAGTTTTACCCCTAACCCATATCGTCATAAATAGCCAGACAACCACACCACGAATGACATCAAAAAGTTTCGTCTACAGCCTCACCCATCTGATACAGCCCATTTGTATTTGGTCCTTGGCGCACGCGTGAGATTGTTGCTGACGTCATTTACTATTCTTTTTTTTCGGAAAAGGCCATTAGCGGGGGTGTTGACGATAAAAACGATTTTTACAATGCCAAAATGTTCAAGCTTAAAACGATCTAAATTTTTTTTTAAACTGCAAACCCGGAAATTTTCAAACTCAAATCTTGCGAATCCGGAAAGGGAAAAAAATATGATTCTCGAATCCGGAAATCCGGGATAACCCGGAAAAGTGGCACCCCTGGATAATGTTTCAAAAATGTATACATGGTATTATTAAATACAAGCCGACCCGCAGCGTATCATACGCCGCTATTTAGTTGTTTTATTTTCTACTTTTCAGTAATTCATAATTTGTGAATTCGACAGTACCAATGCTGCCACTGAAAATATTTGCTTTAAAACACTAACCCCCCCCCCCTTTTCCCCAAACCCCGATCCTACACCCCCCCCCCCACCCCCCATGAAAGCAGCCTCCTCTTAGTTATTTCTTAGTTACCTCCTGTAAGTTTAAAATCGAACTAAATTATCTGCCCCTAATAGAAACCCGACTCTACGGCTCTACGATTTGTAAACATTTAGCTTTGTAAACATTTAGCGTGACCACAGCTCACGCCAGACAATGTGGGGGTGGGGTGGGGGTGGTAGTGATAGTGATAGAGAGAAAGAGAAAGAGAGGGGACTGCAAGGAGGCGCTTGCAGCTTGTTTTCTAACGGCTCCCAGAAGAGAATTATTTATATATAGATATATGTTATTATATAATATGTATTGTATATCTAATCATAATCTAAAAGTTTGAAACCTGTTTAATCTAAAACTAAACAACCATTAAAAAAAAAATTCTGGTTAAAATTGGAGTTAATTTATATTTAAGTTCCAACACTTAAAATTAAATAAGCTCTATAAAATGAAAAATTACATGTACCTTTTCACAACTTCTAAAGAATTACATTTGGGGGCTTACTTATTTAAAGTTGCTTGATGAGCCACGACAATGGTATTGAACATTAAGATTGAAAACAAATTAAGTTAAGATTAATGGTAGTGGGACAGTATAACTCTCACATTATTTCCTTACTTAAGTGGACTTTCTTAGACTACTCTTAGTATCTAAGACTAATAAAAATATTTATAGCCTAATACTAATTTTTAATTTTGTTTTGTGTGCTTAGTTTCAATCAAGAAAGAATCAAAAGAAATTTAAAATTAAAAGTAACTTTACATTTCGGCATTTAGAGATATTTTTCATACTTTTGACTTTCCACTCAAAATGATAAAAATAAATTACCAAAAGTTCTTATGTTCTAATTTTAGTTCCAAAAAAAAATACTTATATTAGTTAGGCCTAGTTATTACACAATACTGTAACTAATGAATCTGGATCTATACTATAAGACAGGGGTCTCCAAACTAAGGCCCGCGGGCCGGATGCGGATATCTTTTTGTCCACGGAAAAAAATGTTTGTTGGTGATGGCTGAGGAACTTTGCCCAGAGAAAAGAAAGACATGCCTGGGAGAAACTGGCCCCCGAACTGAAAATTGATAGTTAATGCGGCCCTCGGACTGAAAAGTTTGGAGAACCCTGCAGAGTATAAGACATAAGTTATAGGCCATAACTTTTGTTATTACTAACTTATTAGTGAACTAGACTTTACTTACTAGACTAAAACTAGACTAGTAGACTACATCTCTAAATTAAAAATTAAGTTTATTAGGCTAAATTGGGGCTAAATAGATCTAAAAACTGATACTACTAGATCTAGATCTAGTACTAGTCAACTATTGAACTAATCTGGCAATCTCTGACCAGCAATGGTCTGAGTCTGTTTGTCTAGCATCGATTAGTTAGATCTAGGTCTAGAGTCTAGATTCTAGATCTAATCTAAATAAAAATGTTAATGTTTCAAAATACTTGAAAATAGTTTGTGTAGAAAACACTACTTGCCCAAACAAAGACAAGTTATAACCTTGCATGTCCACAAGGATTTGACTGATTAATAATTTTGTAGTAAATTAAGTTCAAAGTCCATGTTTCTACGTTTCTTTCATGTAAAATGTCTCTGAATCTCTTATCTCAAAATACAAAAATATGCAACTTTTCTTTTGTCAACAAGTTCAGTAGTCAACAAGACGAGCCTCCCATTTCATTACTAATTTACTCCCAAATTAATTAACTCTACAATACTTACTACAGCATCATAATACTTTAAATATCATGAATATCCACTTATAAATTTTCCAAATAGCTTTTCTGTCTCCTTATATCCGTTTTGAGTTTTGGTTTTTCTTGAGTGCAGGAACTTTCGCCGACGGTCTATCACTAACATAAACAAAATGGATTATTTTTTAAAATGTAATGGAGTAGCTTCCCCTTAATTTTTTACTTAAATTGTGGAAGAAACTTCGGCTCTATTAGTTGTAGACATTGACACAAAATATCTATCATTTTAGATAGTTTTTTTTTTTTTTTCAGAATTTTCGCCAACTCTTTTCACTAAATTAAAAAAAAATCAAAACAAAAATTAATTTTCTTTAATTTAGAATAATTTATTTTCCATCTAGGTCCCTATATAAATAAATGCAATAAATAAGAGGTTTATAAGTTTATAGAAATATCGTCAATGGCCTTTTTGATAACGTGTAGGCCTATTATGTAGGCCCTAATAATAATATAAAACGGTCCACTCACCTAGTTTTTGTTTTGGAGACAATTGATCGTTAGCCAACCATGTGGACGATTGAATGTGTATAGGCCTAAGTCGTTTGCTTAAAAGCTACACGGGTCACGTGGTATGCTACGGACAAAGTTCAGATTACGAGTTGTCTTCAGTTCATCTATCAATCCAACGTGGTTGAGACAGTAGGCCTATTTGAGGAATTAGTCATTGTGAACTTGGACCTTAGACACCGCTTCATTTCCTTTTTTCCAACTTCTAAAAATACTCTTATATTTGATTGTTCGTTTATAAACTTAAGGCTATTGTTGATATAAAGTTAGTAACTAGTCTTATAATATAGCCTATTCTTACAAGGTGCATCGCGCTTAAATATAGAGCACATAAACACAGATAAGAAGTAACTGATTACGTCAGAAAACAAGAGGATTTAATATTCACAGACGTGTATAAAATTGTGCGCTAATAATAAAACCGGCGCTAATAACGTGAAGCTGCTTTACACATTCTTCTTACCGTGAGTACTCATGCACGCACGCGCTGTTACGTAGTAGCCTTGGCAGGTGCATTGCCGAACTTCCAGGTCAGTGCCGTGAACATGTCTGATGCGGCTCGTTGGGTGCGGCGCCTTTTTGTTTAAAAAAATAAATGTTTACTATTTATAGACGCGATTTGGAGGGGGTGGGTAGGTTAGTGTGTAGACATACGCTAGATATTACATTGTTTTAATAAAGTAGTATGCAATTTATTATATTAGTAGTAAAATACAATCCCAAACCAGTGTTTCAGGCATCTCAACGACCCCCACCTAATGAAATAGATTTTATACCAGTGTCCGCCCCCCCCCCCCTCCCCTGGAAAATTTAGTCCGCCCTCCGAAAGTTTCAAGTGCCCCCCCCCCTCCTCTCCCGCCCCGAAGAAAAATAGTCTAAAAGAAACATTGCACCAACTTAAGCTTAAACTCCCCAAAGAAGCAGAATATTTGTTAGGAAAATATGCCCTAATGTATATTCGCTCATAAAAAGTTAGCCGACCGCAGGGGTTAAATATAATTTATAAAGCAGCTGTCTATTGTAGGCTAAGTTATAAGCCCCCACCACCCAAGGAGCCATCACACCCTTGACCTGAATTTGTATGCAATTTTTGTTTCGGGGAAAAAAGTTCCGAATAAAATAGCGGGCTACCTCCTGATGTGAAGAGTTACCCTCTCTAGACCAGTAATCTTCATCGTCGTCTAGCCCATTTGTTGGAGACTGTTTCTCCAAGTACCAACAGCAACAAAAGAACCAGCAGATCGTAGTAAAAGGCCTCTGTGGAAATGGTGGTCCGTATACTGAATAGGCCTGTAGGCCTACACCAAGAGTAAAGTTGTTAATAGAACGTTCGTGCTGACCAGAGTATTTTTAAGATCTTTCATAATTAAAAAAAAATAGAACAAGCTTCATAATTATGCTGTTAACGAAATGAAAATTATTGCAGTCATCAAAGGAGTTTTTTTTTGGCTTCTCTTCGGAAGAGGACTTCTCCGTCCCCCCGTCGTCCCCCCCCCCCCCCCCCACCGAAATTGCCTTTATATATTTTAAAATGTACAAAGTGTATTCCACCCCTCATTAAAATTGAAGTCTGCCCCCCTCCCAATGTTTCAAACGCACTCCCCCCCCCCCCCTCCAACCGGAGAAAAATGTCTGAAATAAACGCTGGTCATTAATTAGTTCGTTTAAAGAAACACAGTTCGACGCGTGACTAAGTCTCGTGCAAAATCTTAGGCCTAATTCTCCGTTGCTTAACCTTAACGGAATAGACAGAAACGTTTGACCTCCTTTTTTTCATATTTTATTACTCTCTCTAAGACAGTAGCGTCACAAGACGGGCCGGAGGGGGGGTGGGGGTGGGGGAGGTGCGGACCGCACCCGGTGACAACATCCAAGGGTGTGATACTTATAGGCATTTATATATATCCCACTTGGATATATATATATATATATATATATATATATATATATATATATATATATATATATATATATATATATATATATATATATATATATATATATATATATATATATATATACTAGCCGTCCCGGCCAGGCCCTGCTCTGGCTTCTGTGAAAAACCTTTCTGTTAAAGACCATTACCTGTGTGTTTAGTAATCATCATAAACCCGGCATTGCCCACCCAAACCACAACCAACCAAAACAACAAAACGCAAACATAACGCTAACACAATTACAAATACAAACGAAAACAAAAACCTAACAACAAACCCAACCACAACCACAAACACCAATACAAACACAAAGAAAAAACAAACAAAAAAGCAAACGAAAACAAAAACCTAACAACAAACCCAACCACAAACACCAATACCAACACAAAAAAAACAACGAAAAAGCAAACGAAAACAAACCAAATCCAAACGCAAAACCAACCAAAAACACAAATACAAACCCAAACAAAAAAACACAAACAAAAACGAAAAAAGAAAGAACAAAAACGAACCAAATCAAAACGCAACCACTAACGCAAACCCACCTAAACACAAAGAAAACACTAACGCGAACATAAACGCCCGGGGCGGAATCACCTGTTTTAGCTTAATGAACGACTATAGTACCCCAACTTATTCACAGTCTTTTGCACTCACTTAAACGAACGCGCCTGTTTCAATTTAATGAACAATTTTAATGCTCCAAGCTTATCCGTAAAATACCTACAACATTTGCACTTGATCAATCCCCGCTAATTATGTAATTATTTTTTTTTCCCAACACCAAAACAAAGTAATAAAAAGTAAATTATTTTCCACTAATGATGACAATGCAATGGTTTTATAAAGGGAAGTAATTGTGTTTTCCTAATTTATCAAAGGGAAGTAAGTGCTATAGGACTAAATAAAGACATAAATAGAATTTTTGTAAAAGATGATATTTTTTTAAAAACTTGTGTTTAATGAACATGCCGACAATTATTACTATAATTTGAAAAATGAAAATTATTTTCCAACACTTTCAATATTAATTTTTTAACTCATAAATTTAGACAAATGCGCACGATGATTGTCTAACACTTAAATCCATCCAAGACCAACGACAAACATATGCTTTACATACAGAACTGAGCTTTATATATTAGATATATATATATATATATATATATATATATATATATATATATATATATATATATATATATATATATATATGCCTATATATATATGCCTATATATATATGCCTATATCCAAGTGTGAGATTTTATATATATATATATATATATATATATATATATATATATATATATATATATATATATATATATATATATATATATACATATATATATATGTAACTAGGGTAAGTTACGACAACAGTGGCCCTGCTGTTTTAGGGGTGGGGACAGCGCGACGCGACGTATCACCTATACCCACGTGTCAACCCGGGCGTGGCCAGAGTGACCATAATTGCTTTGGCCCCCAGAAAGACGATCGCTGACAGCATTGTACTGGACAAGCTGTTAAATTGAACACAAAGACATGCTCGCGGACTACAGGACGGCTGACAGTTTACGACACGATAAACTCTCCGAAACTGACCGGGACGTGACAATAGGCCGGGAATAGCAGGAACAGGTAACCTACGGGGAAGACGACCTGGCACTTTTACAGCTAGGGTATGACCTGACCTTCAGGAACATTCTTAGATTCTAGTGGTAGCGTATATATACGGACTCATCGACACAAGACCGGCCCTTTTAACCAGAAGCTACACGAGAGACGGGAGACTAGACTTTGGTCGTGGTACTAGTTGTAAATCCAGACCAAGATAGAAGGAACCAATACCGACTTGTTTACGGTTTACCGGACTTAGGGACTTTGGAGGTCTGTTGGGTTTTTCGTTTTAGTTTGATGTTATTTGTCAATAAAAGATCGAACCTACCATTGAGTAGAAGACAAAAGTGTTTACTTCATTGGTTACATTTGGCGCTGCGAGCAGTAAAACCCAACAAGACTAGCCTTTAACGGCATCCATTGTTCGCTGAGTCAACTGTCGAGGGCAACCTAGGCCTACCTGACGAGAACACCCTAGGCCTTCCTTACGGAGGCACCCTAGGCCTTCCTGACGAGGGCACCCTGAGCCTACCGGAGGAGCGGACAAGACCGACGGCGAGGTTGTGTTAGGACCCGTGCATGTTGGACGTGCACAAAGTTCACTGTCATCAGTCGTGGAGTATCAACACATGCATACATTGGTGACTGAACTGTACTAGTGGATTGTTTTATTTCCCCAAGATTTAGAAGTTTGAACTTTGTGTGATGACATTCTTGATTCCTGGGACCCAGAGCGAGTTTTTCAATTAATTAACCGTGCCAAATCTAGAACAATTTCGTGGAGTATTAGGACTGTAGCAGAGGTGATTGCATTATTTCTTGGAGTATTTGAACGTTAGACGTGTATTGGTTTACTTTTTCAGGAACAGGAACTTTCAACAGTTATAAGTGACATTTCAGGAGGCAAATGCAAGCAAGTAATTAGTTAATTAGTAATACCAATGTGTGTTATTGTTAGACTGATTAGTACATAGATGTTATTTGTAGCTGCTATGTTAGATTGAAAAAATGGCATATACTTATGTTATGGTTGGAGCTGGAGAATACGAAGTAGACACATTTTATGGGGACAGGGACCGCTGTTTAGATTTTTGTGAAGAAATAAAACAAGTATGGGCGTGTCGACCGATGACAAAAGAGGAGAAACTTCGACTAATACTTAGAAGTGTCGGAGAATTGGTTAGGGCTGAAATTCGATGTCATGATATACAGGTACAGAAAGATCCAGAGGCGGTACTTGAGTTGATCGCCGCGACGTTTGGGGACAATAGGTCGGGTGCACAGTTAATGCAGACATTTTGTGCATGTAGACAAAATTCCGGTGAAGGGGTAAGGGAGTTTTCACATAGGTTAAAGAAAGCATTCGACTCTGTTCAGTTAAAGCTACCGTCAGTGGATGCTACTTTATTAAGGGATCAGTTTATAGAGGGCCTAGCTAACCGTACTTTGACGCGGCAGCTTAGAGAAGAAGTACATAGAAACCCTTTTCTACGATTCATTGATATACGAAACATGGCCTTGCGGTGGTATGATAACGTCATGACTACCGAGTTGATAGATTCACCTAGGCCTTCAGATAACCAGCAACATGAGACAAATGCCGATGTCCGTAGTCCTGTAGAGTCCATGTTGCCCAAGCTTTTCAATACGTGGCAGTCATTAGAGCACAGGCTAACACGTATAGAAGCAGGTTTTGAAAGAGGGAACGCTACTGATACGGGGGTCAATCGCCTGGAACGGCCTGTGGTGACCAGGGTACCTTCGCTAGTGGGCGGAGATTGCAGACCACATTGTTTGATTTGCTCAGTACCTGGACACACAACTAGACACTGCCGACACAACTGGAGGAACCAGGGTTATGACCGGCAAGTTGATGCTCGGGTCAGGTATCAGGGCGTGTCACGATGGCAGAGGAAGCTAAACGACCGATTTGATAGGATGGCTCGCGCGGGTAGCGACATAAACCTGAACAATCATGAAAGTAGGGATAAGTCTAGAAGTAAGGAGGAAGTCAGTGGGGATACCAGGGATAGGGTCGCTAATCAGGTGGTGAATAGCGCCCATCACGTTCAAGATACTATTAGAGTAGTTGTAGATAAGGAAGAGTGTAGTGTGAGAAAACGTCCACTTAAGGCAGTACATTCAGGGGACAATAGAGCTAGGAATAAAAAGGCTTTACAAAAACCATGGTTTAGGGGAAAGATGAGAAGGAATACAAACCTTGCACACGGATGTAAAATAACTGCCGGTAAAGAAAAGGCCTGTCAGGTTGAGGATGTAGTAGAACAGCTAGGTAAAATAGTCGATCTATTAGCTAACACGTTAGAAAAATGGAGGGGAGGAATGAGACATTTCAAATACAAAATCTAACTGGTTTAAAGGGTTAAAGCAGGGTTTTAAATATTAAGGAATTTCGTCTGTGTGTGTGAGACGAAGATATGTGTGAAGGAAGGATGAAAGTAAGAGACTAATATGGTAGGAAATTGTCCAGGTTTTTTTTTATTATATTGTATGTCATGAGATATGAAAGGATGTAATTGATAATTGTTTTTGTAGATAATTTAGATGTTATGTTTAGGCTTTGATGTGGTCATCAAAGAAAGTGGGAGGGGGAGGATGTAACTAGGGTAAGTTACGACAACAGTGGCCCTGCTGTTTTAGGGGTGGGGACAGCGCGACGCGACGTATCACCTATACCCACGTGTCAACCCGGGCGTGGCCAGAGTGACCATAATTGCTTTGGCCCCCAGAAAGACGATCGCTGACAGCATTGTACTGGACAAGCTGTTAAATTGAACACAAAGACATGCTCGCGGACTACAGGACGGCTGACAGTTTACGACACGATAAACTCTCCGAAACTGACCGGGACGTGACAATAGGCCGGGAATAGCAGGAACAGGTAACCTACGGGGAAGACGACCTGGCACTTTTACAGCTAGGGTATGACCTGACCTTCAGGAACATTCTTAGATTCTAGTGGTAGCGTATATATACGGACTCATCGACACAAGACCGGCCCTTTTAACCAGAAGCTACACGAGAGACGGGAGACTAGACTTTGGTCGTGGTACTAGTTGTAAATCCAGACCAAGATAGAAGGAACCAATACCGACTTGTTTACGGTTTACCGGACTTAGGGACTTTGGAGGTCTGTTGGGTTTTTCGTTTTAGTTTGATGTTATTTGTCAATAAAAGATCGAACCTACCATTGAGTAGAAGACAAAAGTGTTTACTTCATTGGTTACATATATATATATCCAAGTGTGAGATTATATATATATATATATATATATATATATATATATATATATATATATATATATATATATATATATATATATCCAAGTGTGAGATTATATATATATATATATACTTTTATATATACTTTTATATATACTTTTATATATACTTTTATATATATATATATATATATATATACTTTTATATATACTTTTATATATACTTTTATATATACTTTTATATATATATATATATATATATATATATATATATATATATATATATATATATATATATATATATATATACATATATATATATATATATATATATATATATATATATATATATATATATATATATATATATATATATATATATATATATATATATATATATATATATATATATATAAATTCTATAACAATTTTTTAAAATTTTAAATGTTAAAGAATTATTTTTAAAGCTCACGAGCTCACCTTCTATATCTATACCTTAACATGATACATCTTAAATTTTATGGTTGGTGTTGTATCCCACCCTCACCCCCGATACACACGCGCGCGCATGCTAACACCCACTGCCCTACCTACATGTCTTCCCCTAAACAGAGCCCTCCCTGCCATGGCTTCGTAAAGCGATGAACAGCCAATGCACTTTGAACTCTCTCCTGTGCACAACGACTTCCAAAGTATGAAATATAAAGAGAGAGGTTGTTCTCTGGTTAAACTTAATCTGGATTAGCTCCCCTTTTCAAGCAATGTTATCTCCCTCCACGCTCTGCACCAACTTATTTAGAGTCCCATTGTTATGTATGTAACAGCTGGAAAAATATAATATGCTTATTTTTATAAGCTTTTAATTTTATTATTTAGTCCATTGTGCCTGCTTGTTTCTTTGCCTATTTGTGACAAATCTTGTACCTCATTTTTAACCCACCTTCAAAAGCAGCTATTTCCAGATACATTAGTCTTCGATAACAATGCAAGAATGACTAATTTTTAATCTAAGGAGAGATTAGAGTTAGATTAGCCGCCGGCGGTGAGCTGTTGGTCACGGTTGGTTGATTTATTGCCAAAGAGTTGACCACGGACAAAGAAGGGGCAGATAACTGTTGCTGTTTATTTTTTTTTAATGGCAAGCTAGTGATTTGATTTTAAAGCGAATATTTTTAGTCGGACGCAGTGTTTCGTCCATACTTTTTTCTCCGGGGTGGGGGGGGGGGGCGGACTGGCGGACACTGTTAAGTATATAAGTATATATTTTCTATACAAATTCAATTTATTTATGTTAATGTTTTTAATCATGCAATTAAAACTAAACAGAACGTAGCGTCACAAAACGGGGACACCACATCGAAAAAAAAGTAAAATTACTGTTAAAACAATGTTTTATCCTGTTGAATTAGTACAATAATAGAGACCGAACCGAAAATACAAAATCGTTGGAAGAGGGGGGAGGGGGTTGACACCCTCAGTTAATCAACCATGTGACTTCTGACCTAGTGTTGCCATTGACATTACGCGCATTTACCAGGCAAACTTCAACAAGCGAGCTTGCATTTTTTTTCCTGACCAGGTGTGTCCCCCCACCCACCCCCACCCCCTTTCAGTTACTCTTCCCGTTTCCAATTTTGTCACATGTGCTTAATAATGTGTTCAGAGGCGTAGCGACCCTTCCCGGCGCCCGGGGACAAACTTTTCGATTTGCACCCCCCCCCCCCCTCGTGATTTCGATTTGCACCCCCCCCCCCCCTCAAACTTTCTATTTACACCCCCCCCTCATACTTTCTATATATACCGAGGGGTCTATGGGGGGGTTATGACCCCCCCCCCTGCCTACGCAACTGGTCTAGTGGAATCTGATTGGTAATAGAGAAATGATAATGCAGGTGATGAAATATCGTTGCTCTGGAGTTCGGGAGTATTGATTCTTGTGGTATTAAGGTATCGAATTATATTGACTGTTAAAGTGTAGTAGTAGGTCCAGTGAAATCGTTGTTGATTGGGAGTACCGTTTATAGAGCTTGGTGAAGTTAAACGAGTTGGTGTCGTAGTTTTGGAGCATCGAGTCTAGTTATGTTTAAGTATCGAAGTTTGATATGTGTTGTGAATGTAGTAGAGTATATCGAGTAGTCGAGTTTATCGTAAGTTAGATTATTCAAATTTTCAATTAGGTACGTTCTCTAGGTGAAAAATCTGTAGTTTTTTTTTTAGGAATCTATATTACCACTCTTAAAGTATTAATATATAACATTATATAGTATGGCATTTATAACTAACTGTAAACTTTGTTTTTTTTTCAAATTTTCATTTTTTTTTTGTATTTAATCAATAATTCTAACACTGTCTTAAACAGTTACCATTGATTGATTTTTTCAAAGACTTCTTTTTTTTTTTTTTTAATTTTTTTTTTTTTAACGACATCCCTTTATTTTAGGGGATCCAAAATTTTGTATACTGTTACAGTTATTTCAAGCGTCAATTATAGACATGTCATCAAAATTGAATAGAAGTATGTTATAATAAAGCTACCATTTTTAGAATTTCAAACAAAGCCTACAGTTAAGTATTCAATAGGTAAAATATATTGTTTCTACAAGGTTACATAGCTAATATAAAAGATTTATTATAATTATTACGTAATGAAATTTAGAGCGTTTTATTGTGTTTTTCAAACATGGTTAATTTAGCTATTCTTGTGAAATTATTTCCCTTGATTAAAATTTTGTTATTTGGATTTTGAAATGGGAGATAATTCGTTGCTTTGCTTCGCATTCATTTCAAATTCTTGCACCTTAGGTTGACCGCTTACATATAAATACAACTTTAAGTTATTGTTTGCTATTGTAAAAATTATATAGATCTTAAGTTCTAAACAAAATAGTTTGGTAGGTTTTTTTAGCATTATCAAGTTGAAAAACAAATACATCAGTATCTGTTGTAGATTGCAATACTTAATGTTAGTAGACATACAGTCTTAGTCGTAAATTAATCATCTAATTAATTGTCTTTTCATATATTTCACCCTCTCCTAAAGGATTCATATATAAGAATTTTAGGCTGGAATCTATAACATTTATAACCTTTTATTTTTCAAAAAAAAAAAAAAAAAAAAAAAGAAAAATCGTTACATAATCACACAATATGGACATTTTACAATTATAACTAAAGACAGTCAAGCTTAAAACAGGTAAGGTCCGTTTGGAACTCACCTTGTGAGGACCGCAGAGAGCCGAACACTACAAGAACTTTTTTTCCAGTGTTTTTTTCCCTGACTTTTTTCTCCCGGTAGGGAGGGGGGGGGCACTTAAAATTTTCTAAGGGGGGTGGGGTCTATGTTGTAAAGTACAAAGTAGACTCGTGGACTTACCAATAATTTCAATAAACTGTGATTACGCTTGCAAACTGGAATTGCTAACTTTAGAGACGAAGGAGGCAAGTAAAATTGGATTTTAATGTCTACTTATAACGTGTATAATAAATTAATATGTCACTTTTAATGAATTGTTTTCTTATACATATGTTTTATTAATTAATTAATCTGTGTGAAAGGGGACGTTTTAATAAGTTTTGCCCAGGACGCTAAATAACCTGGCGCTGGGTTTGATGCTTAAAGTAAGAAGGAACTTTTTTAAAACTCAAGCGTGTTTTGTTTTCGATTCTTAATATAAGCCTAATAGGACCTACCTTAGACTAAAATTGTGTGCCTAACGCTCTGGTTTACACTTAAGCTTACAATCAACCTCGCTGGGATTCTATCTATAAGCGAATTCCACGAAAAATACACTCGTCTATTCATAAGAAGATGAATAGATTGCGTTATTCAGAAATCATAACATCCTTATTCCACTATTTTGTTTCACACGTCACCCCATCAGTTTCTTCCAGGCATCTCTTCGGGGGGGGGGGGGGGCGCGTCTCCCCGAAGAAAGTCTACCGCCCCTCCCTCCGTCCCCCGAACGAGTTGGAATTTATATAGTAAACATACTTTTACTAGTCTCCGCCCCCTCAAAAAATGTTGACCCCCCCCCCCCGAAAATATCAAGTGCCCCCCCCCCCTAGTCTGGAAGAAACACTGCACCCCATGCGGATCATCTCAGCGACAAAATCGTTGAGCCTCTCTCCAATTGTGTCTCTTAACCCTTTGGTGGTTTCTCAGTCGAGAGTGTCGTTGAGAATAAAACCAGCTCTCCACAATTAGGAAAGCATAAACTATAGGTGATCTGAAGACAAGATTCCAGCCATTTTGTTTTGACGAGAGCTAGTCCAGATCTAGCTGCACCCGTTGTCTAGAAGTACAGACAGTGACAAAAATAGGATCTGATGTGGGCGCAACATCGGTTGAATTTCTCGGCACCAATGAAAACAATTGATTGGTAATGACATTTTTTTTATAGATCGTGTACATTATTAATTAATAATTAATTGCACAATCCTTTTAAAAAAATAGGACAACCCTTTACAATAACATCACTATTTAAAATTTCCATAGACCTCCCCTGACCTCATAGGCCTACAACATAATGTTAACATAATACAGAGGCTTTAAGCTTCCTGGTCAAGTCTAGACACTATTGAGTCTATTCATTTACGATAGCGCTGTCATCGTTTCATTGGTGCAACTTGCTGTGAAGAAAGAACGTCAGATTTTAATTTCAATGTTAATATTTTACGTCTATGAAAATTTAGCTGAATGCTAAGTGTTGTATTTAGAGCCCCATAATTTGTTCTAGTTTTTGTTTGTCTATAAGCATAACACTAAGCCAAAACTTCAATTTTAAGTAGCCCTAAGTATTATTTTATCTTATCCTTTCCGATCGTTCTTAATTAAGTCGAAACCCCACCCAACTAAAAGTAGACCTGCTTGTTTTAAAGCAGTGTTTATTTCAGACTTATTTTTTCTCCTGGGATGGTGGCACTTGGAGGGGGGGGGGGGGGGGAGTGGACACGGGTAAAAATACGTATTTTTTATATCGTTCATAAAAAAGGGGGGGGGGGGGCGGTAGACAAAGGGGAGATCCTTTATTTTAACAAACTGATGAATTCATGCATCATTTTTGTGAAACACAAGTTTCTTCCCTTTATTTAATGTAACAAATCAAGCGGCCGTCGCCCATTCTCATCACTTTCCAACACTTTAAAATTATTTTTCTGACAACGTGTAAGTTGTCTAGATACTTATGATTACCCATATTAAAAATGTGTTGCATCTCTAAGTGGACACTCAACCTATTTAAAATAAATCCTATAAATGCACTGGTCAGTCTAAGTCAACTTTCAAGTCACTTTAAAACATCACCTTTAAGGTGGATATTGTTTTCCTGGTGTTTGAGTAGAAAACCTGTGCTACTGCTAAGATAAACTTCTGTACCTTTTTGCCTGGAAGCTGCTGATCTAATTAGGCACAAACCAACAGCAAAATAACAACAACAGTAACATTACATTTCATATGGTATATAAAATCATGGATATAAATACATATATACATTGTGTTTATTTATAACAATTAATTAACATAAATTAAAGAAATACTATCACAAAAGATAAGTAAATAATTCAATATAAAACCCATATAAAACCCACTTATACAGATGTATGGCTAAACCCCGCTATATTACACTTGTATTCCCCTCATGCTGCCCACGGTGTGAGATACCCTCTGAGGCAGCAGTTCTGCCGTGTCAGCAAATTGTTCAGGCTTGACCTGCAGTAGGGTGTGGATGTGGCTCAACGTGTCCGAACTTCTCAGGCCTAAATCTTCCAGGACGTTGCACAGGTATTCTGCTCAGGTGAAAAAAACATGGCTACATTTAAAATACTGTGGTGATGACTTTGTTTGGTACAACTTAATAACAATTTATTATTATATCTAGCTTTTTAGTTCTAATTTATAATTATATCTAGTTATTTTTAGTTCTAATTTATATCTAGTTTTTTAGTTCTAATTTATAATTATATCTAGTTATTTTTAGTTATAATTTAAAAGGAAACCTAGTTTTTTAGTTCTAATTTTTAATGAAATCTAGTTTTTTAGTTATAATTTATTTTGAAATCTAGTTTTTTAGTTTTAATTTGTAATGAAATCTAGTTTTTTAGTTTTAATTTGTAATGAAATCTAGTTTTTTAGTTCTAATTTGTAATGAAATCTAGTTTTTTAGTTCTAATTTGTAATGAAATCTAGTTTTTTAGTTTTAAATAGTGCCAGGACAATTTATTACTACATCCCAAACTTTTTTGTCAATACAGATGCAAGGGTCAGGGTTATATGGGGTAACACAGAAGAGGGGTGGGGTAGAGATACTAACAGAAACAGTTTGACCTTTGTTTTTTCCATAAAATTATAAGATAGTTATATCTTGGCAATATAAAACTAGTAAAAGGTTTTTCTATTTAATCAATGTAGATTTCATGCCCAGGACACATGGGGCAGATGAAGTAGAGTTTATCTGTTTTAATTACCTCGGCATACAGGGGATAGTGTGGGCAGCACTATGCCAAGCCACTTTAATTTCCCTAAAACAAGTCAGGTACCCATCAGAGCTGTGAAGACTCAGGAATGCCCTTCAGACTCAAGCCCTGGATCTGAACTCGAAACTTTTGGGCCAGCAGTTGCAGGCTCTACAGTTTGACCACGCCTCTCCTAATATAAACTTAGTGAAGGTTTTCCCACCAAACTGACCTATATCTGTTACAAGTTGTTTGCAGCCATGTGCTGTCAACTGGGGTATTTTTAGAATTTCCTCTGTGTAGGTATGCATGGTTCCCATGGCAACAGACTCCAGCCATAAATCAGCCAGGTGGTCAGGGACTTCTGTTGAATAAAAATGGCATTTTATAATGAAAACTTTAACCTAGTTCTAAATGAAAAAAATAATGTTAGCATTCACTATAAATACTGAGAATAAATGTAAACATACAGTATGAAAAGCTTTACAGAATTTCTAGGCAAAGGTAACACATGGTAGGTTCATTTACCTTGGTGGTTTGTGTAGGGTAACCTCCCATGCTTGAGGGCTATGGTCAGTGCCGGACTGTCCTGTAAGGTGAAAGGATCCAGGTGCTGGGGTAGAGTCATCAGGTACTGACCAACCTGGTCAAACATAGGGTCACAGTTGATACACCGGGATACATTCTTATTGGTATTACTGGGGTTTGTGTGTGTAGGTGTGTGTTTGTGTGTAGGTGTGGTGTGTGTGTGCAGGTGTGTGTTTGTGTGTAGGTGTGTGTTCGACAAAATCAATTTTTTTATTTGATGATGAAGTTTTATGGCGTGTGTGTGTGTGTGTTCCACAAAATTAATTAGTTTGTTTTATGATACGTTATTATGGTGTGTTCGTGTTACACAGAATCGAATTTAACATAATATGATAAACTTTTAGTTTAATGAACAAAACAGGTTCTTTCCCTGTCCAAAATTATCTTAATCCAGAAAGCTATGATGATTACCCAACTTTTGGGTTTTTTGAGTTTGGTCATGGTGCTGATTACAGTATCCCTTTATATGTCAAGGTCAAGCATAAAAGACAATCCTCAGATTATAATAAATGTGGATAGGTGCTGATTGGAACTGTGAGTTCTTATTTCCTCACTGTACCCATACCATGTGTGACATCGCAATAAAATATAACACCACAGAATATTTTAAATACTTGTTCCACATAATTTGTCAAATATACAAGTAGTACCTTGGTAATGTATTCCTGGGGTGAAAGGCTAAAGGTCGGGAGGTCAGAGGTCATAGCACCACCTGAACTCTGAGAGGTCCAAATCTTCATAAAAAAAAACAAAAAAATTAAATATTTTGCTATATTATAAAAAAATTTGAATGACAGGATTATGGCCAAAAGAATGGGGGCGGCTGTCAAGTTAATGAACACAACAAGAATTGTGTTAAACTAGTAAAAAAACAACTAAATATGGGATAAGTAATGAGGGGAATTTCTGTCAGTATATTTCAACACAACTAATTCAACCATCAAGTGGTAAAATTGTAAAAGAATATGAAACCAGAACGTCTTAATCCAACTCGCATACTAAACACCATTTATTTAATGAATCAACATAACACGAATCAAATTAACTCACCACTCTAGCATCAATCTTCAACTCACCTCCATACCAGACACGGCACTGAGAAAGTTTTTGAGCTGGCTGAAAACAATATCAAAGGCAAACCTATGGACCTCTCCACTTAGCTTGCTTAGGTCTGAGGTGATCTCAGCAAACACGGGCGGGCTCTCTCCTGGATGGGAAAACAAAAACAACAAATACAGACATTGCTCCGTTTAACTTTAAGCTCATGACTCAGCAGTGGTGTTTTTATGGTAGTACAGAGAGAAAGAAAGACAAAGACATATATCCATCTAGAATATCAATCCTAATTCTCACTTTACTTAATTACTTAGCCCTATTCATAGTCCTTTGTGCTTAACAAGAAAGCATGTCTCGCATTGTCTTAGCTGTAATATACCATTTATGGCTCTGGAGTCTAATAGACCATTAAATGATTGTACAAAGCCTGGGCCCTAAGTTGAGAAGAGCCACATGTTGCCCATGTATTCTCTCTCCACACAGCTGATGGACCCAAGGGACATTTTAGTATAAAAAAGTATGCCTAACAGTAACTTTGTCTTAGGTATAACTTGTAAGCCTATATGTATTACATATTAATAATATGGAAACCAATGTTAACTAGACCTCAGTCTTCATCTTATAACACAAGCCTAACTCCACAGAATGGTATAGCTAAGCCACAAGTCCCCTTTAATTAATGTTTAAAATGTCTAGTCTTGTGATGAAGAAATGAACTCACCCTCTTCTAACTTGTGTACCAGATTCTCCAGGCTTTCTGTGTCTGTGTGAGAGCTGAGGAACAGGGAGGCTTGGAACTGGAATGTGTGACAGGAGGACAGCACCCTGTAGGGGAATGGGAGATAATTAAACATCTAAATATATGACAAGAGTACGGCACACTGCAGTTGAACAAAGTGAATTAAACATCTAAATATGTGATGCACACTACAGTTAAAAAGGGGAAATTAAACCACTAAATATGTGACAAGGGACTGAAAGGGATGTAGTTTAGCAACGTCTGCATTCCTTTTACTTTTGACTCAATCGAGTAAAACAAATATTCTATTCCACAAAATAAAGTTAGCTCATTTTTGCCAAAGTCCTCGGTTAAGCAATTAGTAGTTAAAGTTTAGACATACATTTTACCTTTGGACACTAAACTTTTATACTGTTGTATCTAACTAGCTTTGCTGTAATTTAAATTTTTTAAATTATTTTTTTATTATCCTACCATTATAAGCACAGATACAACTTTTAAAAACAATAGTTTTCATAGAATAAGAATTTAAATATTTATTAAAATCGTCTAAACTTCGTGGCCACATTATTTAAAAAATACCTTTACATATAAAAAATGTCATTGCCTGATGTTTGCTGTGTAAGTTCCAGACAATAAAAGAATACAACTTACAGTTGGCTGCTCTCCTTAGTGGGAGAGTGGCAGGTCACCAAATGACCCAGGGTATCCAGGACACTGCTAGCCACAAGTGTGTCCAGCTCCTCTGTCTGCATCAGTAAATTGCCTTAACAAAACAGTAACAGATCAGAAGGTGCCCAAGGCAAAAAAAGGTTAATTTGTTATTCAACCAAATACTTTCAATAAACATATTTTTAAGATTCATAATCATAAACTGACCAAGAAGTAAAATAAAAAAGTTTATTTTATTTCAGTTAACAGTATAAACAAAAAGTTAGTTGTTTATTTTAAACCACACTGATCCTACTGTAATTTATAAATAATAAATACTCAGGTATCTTATTGTTACGGATGGGTTACATCAGATTCTTATTTAACTTATTATAATCAAGGACTTTGTGCATATAAAACAAAAATATTAAAAATATGATGTTACCACAAGTTTGAATAATTCTAAGGGCGTTCTGGAAATCTGACCAATCCTCAATATCTACCCTGGCACCAGTGCGACATTTTTCTTTTATGTTGATAAGGACTCGCCGGAACTCTCTTGTGTAGGCAACAAAGTAAGTCTACAAATAAACAATTCTAAGTAAACAATTGGAACACTAAAGCCACCACAGAGAGGACTGATTAAGTGAGTAGGCAACAAAATAGTAGCTAGTAAGACTTTTAGAGTTACTTTAGGATGTCACAGAGAGGATTAACTGACTGACAAAGAAAGTCTATAAATAAATATTATAAACTCTATTAAGTGCTTATGTAAACACAAAAGTATTTTTTAAATTTTCATTAAACTATAAATGACTGGTTACACATGATAAAAATCCCAGCAGAATCAACTGAGGTGACAAGACACAACTGATTTAAATTTATCTAGTTTGATTACCTTGTAAGCATCCAGTAGACCAGAGTAACAGAAGCCATTAGTCAACATTATACAGCGCTCATTTGCCTGGTGTAAGTAAAAACACATTTTGTGGAAACGGCTTTTAAAACTTAAAAACCTACATACTGCTTTATAGAACTATTACAAGAGCACAGTAATCATAAAATGGCTTACAGAGTTTGCGGCAGAGAAAAACTTGGTCACAGATTCCGCCAAAAGCTGGACTGTGTCAATGACCTCCTCATGATCCTGAAATTGAAAAAAAATAGTTTTTTATATTTCTCCTATTTATATTACATCAGCATTGTCGAGTCGGTAAAGCTCATGGTTGCTAAACAGAAAAATCTTGAGTTTGAACCCCTGGGCAGATGAGCCTCGATAGCTGGGGACAGCAAATCTACTAGGAGAGACAAATCCAAAATCAAACAACTGCTGCCTTGTAGTTTGTTTTTGGTTGGAAAAAGGCTATGGAAGCAAATCCAAAAAGAAAAGCAGGCTGAAATCAGAGTCAATGGCCTTTATGGCACAGAACTAGTTGACATGTAATACTTAATTGTGTTGGAGGGAATCCCTTCCAAGGTCAAAAATTAAAAACGAAGAAGAAGATTGTGATATTTATATGTTTTTCAAAATGAAAACATTCATTATTAAAGAAGTAAACAATAAGTAAACTGAATTAAAAATTTTAAATGGACCTAGTACTGACCAACTTAATTGAGTCTAGATGTTTAGTGAGAGCCACCTCCTCATATATACGGTACTTGTTTGTATACAACTGGTACGGGCTATAAATAGCTTTAAGCAGCTGCTCGATGCTGCTGGAGTGTTGAAAACTTGCATCTAAACAAAGAAACGATTAAAACAATTCTATTATATGAATTACAAAAAAATCAAAATTGAAAAATATGCTGAAACTTAGGAACAAAAAAAAAAATAACTTTTAAATTTTTTTGACCTACCTTGTATGTAAGTTTCAACAGCACTAACTAAATTTTTGGCAAATCTGCCAGAAATCTGAGTAGGCACAACAAAGAAGAGATGTTAAAAACTGTTTTGATTATATTTGCTTAACGAAATAAGGGCATATGCACTATAACAAAACAATCTGACATTTCTGAGCCACTTCCTACACTTTGTTATTATTTTACATTTACATAAGCCACCACACCTAAAATTATATAAACTTTCTACGACCCCTTCCTCCACCATAAACTATATAATCTAATACTACAAAAGGTTTATTATTTTTAACATACATTATAAAAATCATAACATCAAAGAAAATTACATGATATATAATAAAATAATACAAACAAGATTAACTTAAATGATATACAGTAGTATAAATTATGAGAGCAGTTAATTTATACTACAATAAATGTTCACCTGTTTGAGCTCTATAAGAACATCAAGGGTTTTCTCCCTTTCCCCAACCAATGTGTTAAACACAGTAGGAAGAGGTGGGCTCAGTGATGTCAGGGTTTGGGTCAAGAGGTCAAGGACAATGGAGACAGGCTCAGGGAAGACTTGCGCTGACCACTTGATCTGGGTGTGCCATGCTGACAACAGCAGGTCGTAGAGATCACTCACAGCAGATTTGGTCTGGCTGGAATCCCAAGTTGTCTTCCAGCTCTGGAGGAAATTGTTCTGCGGACAAAAGAAACAATCCATATTTTTTTTCTAATCACCCCGTAATGACATACCAATGTTCTTATAATGACATACCAATTTCCTCATAATGACATACACATCTCATAATGACATACCAATCTCCTTATAATGACATACCAATCTCCTTATAATGACATACCAATCTCCTTATTATGACATACCAATTTCTGCACAAAAATCTCTAATAAACACAACCTTTCTAAAATAATCAGTCTTCGCCATAAATAGTGCAAAAATAAAATTCACCTTGTGACACTTATGGTAATATTTATACAGCTGAGGAAGACGATCTATACTTTCAAAAATCTTGACATACTTTTGAGTCTGATCTGTAGAAAAAAAAGGCGCAAGTACGATTAGAAAATATGTCATTAAAAAAATGTAATAGTCACTATAGAACTACCAGATACAACACTATTTGACCAAACACACCAGAAGCCTATACTGTGATGCTGAATATTTCAATACACAGCTAAAACAAGTTAATGTCCTGACACCATACATGTACTGAGATTCAGCATAGCTGGGTCTAGTGTTTGAGAAACTATAAACATAAGTTGCATGAATTTTTTTTGTTATAAGTAAAAGGGGGATATGCCTTAATTTATTATTGTTATTGGATTTGTATGTGAGATGGAGGTGAAATGAGCAGCAGTAATATGTGAACACTTAACATATAAGGTGTCATAGCGTAGATATATAGAATTAAACTAGACTAGTAGAGGTTACTGAGGACAGTTTGAACTTGACGGTACACGATTTGGTGCGAGAGTATTGTGCGTGTGTATAATAAAATATTTGTGATGTGAGTGTGACGTGAGCATGACGTAACAATTTACCGATGACATAGGATGCAGCAGTGAAGTTAGTTGGGGGTTAGCCATAGTAGAAGACAGACGTATTTTGATATTGTGTAATAGATCTATAAGTGTGTGATAATAAAGTTATTGTTATTTCATGAACGGAGTTGTCAATATGATTGTCTACGGAAAAATAAGAGTGTTCCCATCCTCCTTCAAATGTTTAATAGTTGCAGTGTTAATAGTAGTATTTAGAATATAGATTATAGATGAAGTATCATACATATATATAAACCCCCCATCACATATTGGTGGAGCACATAGTGGTTCTTAATTCTGAGTCAAGAAGTGGTGTTTCCTCAAAAAACATACATGTACAAACAACAGATTCCCACAAAAATGGACCCACACTAACCCAGGGACTGAGCATTAAACGCAGCAATCAACTGAGGACTCAACAGGGCCTCCAGTCTGTTCTTCAGTTTCTCAAGCTGCAGACATTTTTCTCCATAGTCTGCCGTGTCCACCAACATCAGCTAAAAACATAGGGAAAACATTTTTATAAAGCATGTGCTACAAAACGTCTCTCAACTCAAATTATACATATATTAAAATTATTTCAATGACTATTTCTTTATAATTCTGATCTACAAATATAGCTGGAGTTAAATATTGTAATTAATAATAATAATACTGAAAAGTTCTTATCCTTCATTATGTTTTGAGAAAATAAAAATTATTATACTTTGAAAAATAGTAATTACTGTTAAAATTATATTTATTCAATAGCTTTATTATTATATACTATATAACGCATTCAAAGAGCTATTCTCAACACTCTTAATGAACTTAGAAGCTAATTTGCTGACTACTTGATTCAAAATAAATGTGTTCAGCTCACCAGGCTTTGCTGCATCCCACATAACTTGTCAGTGATCTGAAATAAACATTTTAATAACTTGTTTCAATACAGCTTACAATCTTATGATAAGGAAACCATGTAGATATTTACTTAGTGTTAATATTTAATAACATGAATGTGTATCTAGAGGTATGTTTGTATAAAATATTGATATAAATTAGACATCAAGACTTCATCCACTTACTGTGTTGTTTATGCATATATGTATGTGGATATAAGAGCTACTTAACAAGAACAGCAACTCACTTCATCGATGTTATGAGACTGGAAGACTTCATCTATATCTGCACTAAGAGTTGTCCAATTATCTGCCTCCTGGTACACAAATAAAGAATCAAAACAACTTATTGTTTACATGGATATGAAATACCATAGTGTAAGGCCCAGTTATTTTTATCAAACAATAAAATTTAGTGTAAAATGTTAAACCAACAAACATGTCTTGTGTTAGAGACTAATGTGTTTATTACCTCCCTTAACCATTTGCAGGAAAATTATTATTGGTAAATTGTTGAAGATACTGACCTTAAGAGCATCAGCTGTAGTCTTCATGCGTGATTTGATTCCATCTAACTTGAGCAAGGCTTGCATGGACTGTGATGTATCCTGCTCTACCTATGTACAAAATTATTAAACAACTCGAGATTAGATCTCTCAAGAAAAAAAAACATTAACATAATGTTACAACAGGTACTTTTTAGTTATAAATACTGGATTTTTAAAATTCCTATAATTTTATATAATTAAAATCAAATCTAAATACAAGTCTATAAAACGTATAGACTCAATTGTGTATACTGAGGTTTGTTAAAAAAAATATTTTTAAAGCTTAGATTATTAGAACAATAAGTTGATTATTAAAACAACACAAACTTTGTTCCATGTAGCAACATATTCTGAACATGTTGCACACACACACACTAAAACAAAAATGCCCTTAACTCACCTTCTGAATATGTTGTTTAACAACTCTCATTTGGTCTTGAAGAAGTACAGATTCTTGCTTCACAGCATCTAACTCCCTCACCACTCTATCAAACACATTACAAAACATATACATAAAAGTTGTTTGCCTAATTTATCTTAATCCACCCTTTAGAACTAATATTTGAAAAACTGATTCAAACTTAAATTGTTAAAAAAAGGGCACTTTTAGGATTAGCATTTAGAGTAATTCAAAATTGTTTTTGGTAGTTTCTTAAAGTAGATATCAACATTGTCAAGTATTATATAATCTTGTTGCTTCTAAAAATGTGAACTTGGCATTGTAAAATAATTGTAACACTTTATCAAATTAATCAACATTAATTATTTTTATTAATGTAATGAATGACTTCACTATAGTTAATATCTGACATGGATTAATTTAATAAAACTGTTTCTTTACAAACTAATCTAACCAACAACTCTAAAAAAATATGGTAAAACATTTTGTAGACCTAAAAACTATTGTATAAATTTTTTACCTTGGTAGATTTTGTAGAGCTTGTTGACTGGCTTCTTCCAATACATTGTTTACTTCCTGACAATGATTTTAAAATAGAAAGTATTGGTAGAGTTTATGGCACAAATAAAATGTTAATCTGCTTAATAAAGATAGTAATTTAATAATAATTAAGTGTTTTCAGAACATTTAAAGACATAAGCTTTCTGCTGAAAAACCTACCTTTAATTAGAATCTCAAAGTTGAGTATTATAAATGGTTACAGTAAAAAATAACTTAAAAATAACGGGATCATTTATTTACGGTTAATGAAATCATTTTTTAGTTTAATTTGTAGGATTACCTGAATGAAAACTTGCAGCTTCATCACCATTGTTGTAGCATATTGCTGAAATACATTAAATACTACTGAAACATGATAATGGTGCTAAAAATGTTATATTGCAGCAAATTCAACATTTATCATTAAAAAAAGTAATTTAAACAAAACTTTAATGAAACGATTAGTTAAGACTTTTTCATTTTTTTCTTCTTCTTCTTGGTTCTTAATTTTTGGTGTTGGAAGGTGTTTCAAATTTAACAACCATGAGTTTTTGCCAACTCGACCATCACAATTAAGGATACGTGTCAACTGGTTATGCGCAATTGAGGCTATTGACTTGTTCTATGCCATATAGGCCATTGACTCTGATTTCAGCCTGCTTTTCTTTTTGGATTTGCTTCCATAGCCTTTGTCCAACCTAAAACAAACTATAAGGCAGCAGTTGTCTGATTTTGGAGTTGTCTCTCCTAGAAGAGTGGCTGTCCCCAGCTAACAAGCCTCATCTGCCTGAGGGTTTGAACTCGAGGCTTTTTGCTTTAGCAAACGTGAGCTTTACCGACTCGACCACGCCGACCCCTTAAGACTTTTTAAATTTTTCATTATTCTACAAGTAAGTATTTATTTACTTTTTTCTATGAATGCACTTGAATGTATTCCTCAGAAATTTACTTACATCTTTGGAAACTCCTGAGTCTTTGTGGTTGCGGAATGCTGAATTGACCCATTCTTTAGCATCAAAGTTGGCATCCATAAACTTTGAATAGTCCTAAAAATATTATCATTATTTTGTATTTACATTTATACTGATAAAATAGACACCTTCTACTCACAAAAAAAATATCTCAAATTATGTAAGTTTAAATAAATATCCATTAGCTTCACTGCAGTGCATACTAAAAAACAAGATGAGTAGGTCTAGATCTTTTGTTTTTATGAATTATAGGCTTATATAATATAGTATAGGCCTATATTATAAATTTATATATTTAGATCTAGAAGATAAAATCTAGATTTCTAGATCTAGATATTAATTACTTAGACTAGTCCAGTCTAGAGTCTAGCTAGAGTCATTATTCATGATTAGTGTATAAATTAAATTAGTATAATTGTATAAAACTGTATTAAGTATTATCTATATATATAAAGCAAAGTGGTCGGGTGCCCGATAGGGCACTTCCCGGCGCCGCAGGCGCGTCAAATTTGGCACGAAGGTGCCTTATGGCGATAGAACACGAGGGCCGGTGACGGTTCGGCAAAAAGTCTACGGAGAGGGGGTCAAAACTGACCTCGACTGACCGGCGCCTTATATGGGCTATATTACGAAAAAAAAATTCCTCCGACGACCCCCCTTGAAATTTTGTGAGGTAGTAGGAGAACACCTTGGGGTGTCACAAAAAACTCGGCATATCTGGGAAAACTTTGTAAAGGGGTCAAAACTGACCAGTTGTATTTCCCTATATAATCTTTGTATTTTATGGGAAAAACAGAGGGTCATTTCAACGCAGACTTTAGGGTACTTAAGCTCAGTATATCTGGCTAATTTTTTGCATGCTCCTAGGTCAATGGCTTGACCTTTAGGGAAAACTGACGGTTACACTCAAAGCCCTCGACGAGGGCTAAAAAGTGACCGCGAGTGAAATTCTCTTTATTTGAGCTCTATTACGAAAAAAAATTTCCTCCGACGACCCCCCTTGAAATTTTGTGAGGTGGTAGGAGAACACCTTGGGGTGTCACAAAAAACTCGGCATATCTGGGAAAACTTCGTAAAGGGGTCAAAACTGACCAGTTGTATTTCCCTATATAATCTTTGTATTTTATGGGAAAAACAGAGGGTCATTTCAACGCAGACTTTAGGATACTTAAGCTCAGTATATCTGGCTAATTTTTTGCATGCTCCTAGGTCAATGGCTTGACCTTTAGGGAAAACTGTCGGTTACACTCAAAGCCCTCGACGAGGGCTAAAAAGTGACCGCGAGTGAAATTCTCTTTATATGAGCTCTATTACGAAAAAAAAATTCCTCCGACGACCCCCCTTGATATTTTGTAAGGTGGTAGGAGAACGCCTTGGGGTGTCACAAAAAACTCGCCATGTCCGGGAAAAATCGGGAAATGGGTCAAAACTGACCAGTCGTATTTCCCTATATAATCTTTGTATTTTATGGGAAAAACAGATTGTCTTTTCAACGCAGACTTTAGGGTACTTAAGCTCAGTATATCTGGCTAATTTTTTGCATGCTCCTAGGTCAATGGCTTGACCTTTAGGGAAAACTGTCGGTTACACTCAAAGCCCTCGACGAGGGCTAAAAAGTGACCGCGAGTGAAATTCTCTTTATATGAGCTCTATTACGAAAAAAAATTTCCTCCGACGACCCCCCTTGATATTTTGTGAGGTGGTAGAAGAACACCTAGGGGTGTCACAAAAAACTCGGCATATCTGGGAAAACTTCGTAAAGCGGTCAAAACTGACCAGTTGTATTTCCCTATATGATCTTTGTATTTTATGGGAAAAACAGAGGGTCATTTCAACGCAGACTTTAGGGTACTTAAGCTCAGTATATCTGGCTAATTTTTTGCATGCTCCTAGGTCAATGGCTTGACCTTTAGGGAAAACTGTCGGTTACACTCAAAGCCCTCGACGAGGGCTAAAAAGTGACCGCGAGTGAAATTCTCTTTATATGAGCTCTATTACGAAAAAAAATTTCCTCCGACGACCCCCCTTGATATTTTGTGAGGTGGTAGAAGAACACCTAGGGGTGTCACAAAAAACTCGGCATATCTGGGAAAACTTCGTAAAGCGGTCAAAACTGACCAGTTGTATTTCCCTATATGATCTTTGTATTTTATGGGAAAAACAGAGGGTCATTTCAACGCAGACTTTAGGGTACTTAAGCTCAGTACATCTGGCTAATTTTTTGCATGCTCCTAGGTCAATGGCTTGACCTTTAGGGAAAACTGTCGGTTACACTCAAAGCCCTCGACGAGGGCTAAAAAGTGACCGCGAGTGAAATTCTCTTTATATGAGCTCTATTACGAAAAAAAATTTCCTCCGACGACCCCCCTTGATATTTTGTGAGGTGGTAGAAGAACACCTAGGGGTGTCACAAAAAACTCGGCATATCTGGGAAAACTTCGTAAAGCGGTCAAAACTGACCAGTTGTATTTCCCTATATAATCTTTGTATTTTATGGGAAAAACAGAGGGTCATTTCAACGCAGACTTTAGGGTACTTAAGCTCAGTATATCTGGCTAATTTTTTGCATGCTCCTAGGTCAATGGCTTGACCTTTAGGGAAAACTGTTGGTTACACTCAAAGCCCTCGACGAGGGCTAAAAAGTGACCGCGAGTGAAATTCTCTTTATATGAGCTCTATTACGAAAAAAAATTTCCTCCGACGACCCCCCTTGATATTTTGTGAGGTGGTAGAAGAACACCTAGGGGTGTCACAAAAAACTCGGCATATCTGGGAAAACTTCGTAAAGCGGTCAAAACTGACCAGTTGTATTTCCCTATATAATCTTTGTATTTTATGGGAAAAACAGAGGGTCATTTCAACGCAGACTTTAGGGTACTTAAGCTCAGTATATCTGGCTAATTTTTTGCATACACTACTATAGATGACTAGGCCGTATGGAAAAACTGTTGGTCAGACTCAAAGCCCTCGACGAGGGCTAAAAGATGATCTTGAGTGAAATTCTCCTTATATGAGATATATATATATAAATAAATTGACGAACGATCCCCTTAATATTATGTGACGTCGTAGACCGACCCTGGAGGCTAACAAAAAAACTTTAATCCCGTCGGAAACAGCCATTATAGTTGTTAAATATGTTCATATACCGTAATTTCTTATATAAGCATAGCAACTGTTTGTAAAAAAAAAACAAAGACATACCTCATACGTTCAGTTTTCAAGGGAGGTAACGTTTTTTAAATTATTATTTTTCAAATAATTGTATACTATTTTAAACAGAAACAGAAAATGACGAAGTATAGCATTTGTTTTAGTACAAAATTAAGTTGTTAATTTAGTTACGTATCCCAATTAAATAAATAAATAAATTTCAAAAGGCAATGTAATAAAAACTATGAGATGTACTGTTCATGGAAGCTGTGTAGTTCTAATTCCATTTTACTTATACATTGCGTACTTTCCGATATTTCTCTGGGAACGGTATTTAAATGACAAACTAGAACATTTTTTTTCTAAAGTTAGCATTACTGTTTAAATTAAAGCACTCAACACCAAATCCATCGCTAAATAATTAAGTATTCAAATTCTCAAATGTTATTTAAAAACCTAAGCGAAGCTAGGCAGTATGCCTAGTAGTAGTATAAAAATAAAGTGTATTGACCATCACAAAATTGTCAAAATCGACCTCAAGTCCTAGATCTAGATTCTAAAAAGTAAATAGATTTATTTAGATAGGCCTATAAATTATAAAAGTTAGAAGAAAAAAAAAAGCCAAACTGAGACTGACTCAGACATTTTTGAGTTGAGTTAGTTGTGAGACTTGAGACAGCTCAGCTTCAAAACACTCTATAATTTAGTATAATATAACAAATATACAATACTATAAGCTACATACCATTATTCAGAGTTGTAAAATAACTAGAATGCTTTTTAAGAGTATTATTCAGAATTTCAGTTACTCGTTTACAGTTTATACGTGAAAAAAAGATTGTTGACGTTGTTAGAACTGTTAAAACATGAGAGTTATCTCCTCCAGTCCTTTGGGATTATAAAAATATTGATCTAAAAACGAAACACGAAATTTCGGATATTTTTAAAGCTGTTACCTCCCCTTTTCTCACTTGGTGGTGAAGGGAAGGTAGAAAGAAAAAGCATAGGCTAGTCTTATATCAAGATATGTTTATTTCTTTAAAAATCATTAACTCCCATTGAATTTTTAAAAAATGCATATATGCGATATGTAATAGTCTAAATCTAAAATTAGTAATAATTCATTTCATGCAACCAAATATATATACATCTAAAAATTGTAATGGAAAATGTATTTATATAAATATATTTAGGCCTATAACTATAATATTTAGGCTAATAATTTTAAAAAGTTTGAACCATCTCCAATCCCCCCCCCCCTTCCCCAATAGGGAGGGGGGGGGGTCAGAAAGTGTAACATACACTTTTACTACATTTCAGAATGTAGATTTCTAAATAGAATTTTAGCAGTTATTTAACATTTTTCAATACTTTTTGTAAATGTAATAAAAGGTGATCAATAAACCCAATGGTGACCTTGCTCTGTTAATAGCTAAGAAAAAAATTGTTTTGAAAACATATCCAATTTATTGATGGAGTAGGCTGATTGGGGGGGGGGGGGTTATTTGAGTAATGATTTGTTGGGATGGTAGGTGAAATTCATTTTAAAAACTGTAACATTATTTAAGGTTGACCCTTTTAGACTAACTAAAAAATATGGTTGATAAAGCTACTGTGCAAATATATGCAAACAATATTGGTCATGTAGGCCCAAAACCAACACATTCACATTTTCCTTTCAATGCAATAAAAAGTCCAAAACTGCTAACAGTTAAAATAAATATTTTTATTTGGCGTTGAAAATAAAGATCTTTAAAACAAAACACAAAGTGAGCATCAAAAGTATGAAGCAAAAAAAGCATGCAGCTAATTGCACAAAGCAAACATTTTTGTAGTGCCAACGTATAATAAATAAAGCAAATAAACATTTTTCATAAATGAATAAGTAAACCAAGTTCTTCACCTTATTTGTTGATACCTTATAAATATAATTTCCCACAAGTAAAGTAGTACAAATGTAAAAAATACAAAACTTCTAAAACAAAATCACTTGGCTCTAAAATAGCAAGGTTTTAAATTCATTAAAAAATGTGAATTATAATGAACTTGTGGAATACAGAATACAGAGAATCACTTTAAACCAATGCCAGGAGGTGATGACAACCACTTAAGTCTTTGAGCCCAGTCTGGTCTCATGAGGCCAATAGAATCTTTTGGCCATTCCCTGGCTTCAAGTTTTTTCCAATGTTGTTCTTTTAAATTATAATATTTTAAATTTTAAAAAAAAAAAACTAATAAAAAATCTAAGTTAATCAAGTTGTAGAAACACACAAAGCCCTACGGCAGTGGATTAATTAACTTAAGGGTTTGTCCAGAAAAATTCCGTAGCCTAATGGTTAATCTAACATTCAAGCACACAACTAGAAATAAAAATATAGTGGCAGACAAAAAAAAAGCTGAAAAAGTATATAGTGTATAAGAAGAATTTTGTTTCTAAACTGCAATAAAACTGAATACAAAATCTCATATAAAACAAAACCTGTAACTTTTCAATATAGACTTCCTCTATATTTTATATTAATGTTTGTTACTACAAACTTCAATGTAAAAATAAATGTTTAAAAAAATCATTAGGCCTTTAGTAAATATCTCCAGACATTGTATTTCTTATAACAAATAAACCCCACACTCCTCATCTGAGTTAAATCTCTAATGTACAAATACATAGGTAAACCCTAAGTGTAGACACTATCTCCATTTTTATTGCTCATTATGACCAAAAACCACAATCAACAAATTTAAGTTAATTCAATTTCTAATAAAAATAAAAAGAAGCCTAGTTTATTATCAATACATTTGTTAAGTTAGGTGACATAAAAAGTGAATCCCATTAATGAACAATTGCATACAGAGAAGACTAATGAACTATACATACAAATATGTTTCCTCTCATAAACAACATACAACCATACAGGACAAAATCTTTCATGTTGTAAACTACACAAAATGTGTTTTGATCAAAGGTTCTGACCTTTTGTTTACACAAACATTTTCCCCTGCACCTTTTAGCACTTTAAAAAAATGGTTTATCACACAGTGTCAAGTGCACTTTGAGAAAGACACAGCCCAATGCATATTTCTGCTATCAAAAGGCAATACATAACAGTAAAAATATCTTTTCATTTCTACATTAAATTATTTGTTAATGTAATAATATGGATGTTTTTTTTTTAAATATCATCTGATTGAAGAATTGCAAAGTTTCTAAAATATATCAATGTATATAAAGTAAGATTCTTTCTAAACATGAACATGAGTGTGTCAGATCAAGAAGAGTTCATATAGCTATCATAGCTAGGTGTGGCTAGTGACCTCGGCTAAGGAAAAGACACATAAATCTGGTCAGCAATCTCTGGCTCTATCACTAGTTGACAGCATCCCCATTTTCCAACAATATCGCTAAACTTACATACATTTTTGGCTTTTTTTTCATGGCATTTTCTAAAATACTGCAAAACCAGCTATATACATATTTGTTCTCATCAACATTTTTTTTCAAAATACTGCAATATTTAAATAACACTCTAAAAAATTTGTGTTCAATCATTTTCAAATGACTTCCAGGGCAAAGATGGAGCTGATTTTATTCCTCCAGTGTGATGGTTAGACCATTCTCATCAACACAGGCATCATACACCACAGCTTCAAGACCCTGGAAATAATTGTGACACAAAAAATGAGTTAATCAATTATTTTATTCACACGATATTGTTGATAGTTTTTGTGCCCATGTTTTTTTAAAACTTATTTACCCGGAAACTAAACCCTTTATATCTGAACCATTAAAAAAATGAAAAACCATTTCCGTTTCAATTTCAGTAATCATCTTTTCCCATTTTTGCCCAAGACTCACGGGGCAGATGAAGTAGAATTCATCTGTTTCAACAGCGTTGGCATACAAGGGGATTATGTGGTCAGCACTATCACCAGCCACCTTTGTTTCCCTAACATGAGTTAGGTGCCATCAGATCTGGGTGAACTCAGGGACATTCTACTGACTTGAACCTGGATTTGAACTTTCGGGTTAACAGTCTAGCACTCTACCGCTTGGCCATGCTGTCTCCTTGCTTTAAATTTACTAGACTTAAAATAACTACCTTGTTTTGAAATCTTTTATAGTTATAGATACAATATCACTGATAGTTGTGTACCCAAGATAGTTTAACTATTTAACCATAAACTAAACCAATGAAATTTGAAGCATTAAACAAATAAAGAGCCGCACCTCCTGCTGTGCCAGAATCTCCTTGATGAAGGAATGACAGCGGGGCTCCTTCATGATGCCGTAAATAAAACCTCCACCCCCTGCCCCGGCGCTGCACATGCCGTACATGTAGGGTTTGAGCACGGACATGATGCAGGCGATGGTGGTGGACTCACAGCCTGGTGCCAGCAGCTTCTTCATCTCCCAGTACCGTCTGACACAGCTGCCAACTTTTTCCAGATCACCTGCGCAAAATTTTTTAAATAATTTAAAAATGGTGTTTGAAAATTTACATCAACACATTTTCAGGATGATACTATGATGATTTCTAGCAGCATATATCAAAGTGGACATATTTTTTACTGATACCGCAACCTTATGGGATGGATGGAGGTAGTTCATATCATGACTTAACAAGTATGCTAGAGTAGAAACAAGTGTTTATATACCATCCATGACACCGTGGGCACATTCTTGAGCCAGAACCACAAGGGAATCCTCAGTCTGGACAATAAAAGGATTTCTTGCGTACCAGTTTCTGACCACATCCTGGAAAAATGTTTTTATATATTATTAACCAGCATGAACAAAATAGTATTTAAAACAATTATCTATATATTTTTATTCTGAACACACTAAGGTATTTATTTTGGACTGTTTTTCCCAAGCCAGAATACCTTAACATATTGAGAATGAGTTGGTGGAGTAATGGATAACGAAAAAGTTAAAAGTAATATTGAATTTGTTGCATTGGTACTGTTGCATTATGGTGAAAAATAGAGTGATAGACAATCAGGTAGGTATAGCAGACTGAATCTTGGCTTTAAGTTACAATACTTTAACTCTACCAATATTTACATTAAGTTTTATTTCAAAACTAAAGTTGACACAGGTAGAGAATATAGTCATTGTAAAGACAGAACACAGGCCTTTGAAACACAACAATGGACTTAAATTTGTACTGAATAAGTGACACAGACAGACATGGATGATCACTCAGACAAATAGTAGCTTCCTTGTGTGAATATATAGCAGAAGGGTAGGAAGCAGGCGTTGTTACAAAAACAGCAATATTGAAATAAAGTGTTATTTAACGCCAAAGGTAGGCACAAGCACAGAATATAGTCCATGTAAAGAGAAAACAGTTTTAGCATAGATCCAAGCCCACCACGGCACAAATCACCAAAAATTATAATTCTATAATGTTCTCAATAATGAACATTTTGCAACTTGTGTAGTTTGTGAGAAAACTATTACATATAGGACATTTAACACTAACCCTTGCCATGTTTACCCATAAGAAATAAACATTACACATTCCCAGGTTTACCAGTAGAAGATTAACATTAAACATTGCCAGGTTTACCTGTAAAAGATTAACATTAAACATTGCCAGGTTTACCTGTAAAAGATTAACATTAAACATTGCCAGGTTTACCTGTAAAAGATTAACATTAAACATTGCCAGATTTACCTGTAAAAGATTAATATTAAACATTGCCAGGTTTACCTGTAAAAGATTAACATTAAACATTGCCAGGTTTACCTGTAAAAGATTAACATTAAACATTGCCAGGTTTACCTGTAAAAGATTAACATTAAACATTGCCAGATTTACCTGTAAAAGATTAATATTAAACATTGCCAGGTTTACCTGTAAAAGATTAACATTAAACATTGCCAGGTTTACCTGTAAAAGATTAAGATTAAACATTGCTAGGTTTACCTGTAAAAGATTAACATTAAACATTGCCAGGTTTACCTGTAAAAGATTAACATTAAACATTGCCAGATTTACCTGTAAAAGATTAATATTAAACATTGCCAGGTTTACCTGTAAAAGATTAACATTAAACATTGCCAGATTTACCTGTAAAAGATTAAGATTAAACATTGCTAGGTTTACCTGTAGAAGATTAAGATTAAACATTGCCAGGTTTTACCTGTAGAAGATTAACCTTAAACTTTTACCTGCAGCAAGTTTCTAGCCAGCCTGGTCTTGCCTGTGTAGATGAGCACCAGGTGATCAGTGAACTTCTCAACGTACTCTCTCCTCACTTGAAGGTCCACCACGTCCACCTGCAGGGGCAGCTTGGCCTCTGACAGACCTAGCCTGATCCCACCTATCAGCCCACCTATCTGGTCCTGCCAGCCACCACCTGTGGTCAGCAGCTGTTCTAGATATAGCACCTGGTGAGGGAAACAGTCAAAATTACACCTGTGTTTATAGCAGTTGTAAATATTACACAGGTAACCAACAGTACAACCATGATAAGTCTATATATTTCACAAGGCACCCTAACTCTTTACATTCCAACTTGTTTTAGCTATCATAAACAGGTTTTTTTTTTTTTTTTAAATTAATCATATAATAAACAGCACACCACACAAAATTTAAATTTAGAACTAAAAATGAAAATAGTCTTAACATGGGAGGCAACCCACAATGAAATATAAAAGTACCCAAATTTAACAAACAGCACAGTAACCATAGACAGAAATAATCTTAAAAATGGGGGACAACCAGCAACAATGAAAGACAACTCACTGCATGCACAAGACCTTTTGTGTCAAATCCTTTCCCTGCAGCACTGAGTACAGCTGCTAAGACAGCTCCAGCAAGGATGGAACTGGTGCCCATACCTGGGGGATACAGGAAGTATGTGATAATATGTTCTCTCTTAACATTCACTAGATGAGGCATGTCCTAAAACAACTGAATAAATGGTACGACAATAGTGAGAAAATATACTTAAAATATATGCTGGCTATACATACTGTATGTTACCATAGGTTGGGGTTAGGGTTATATCACTAGAAGAATGGTTTCAAATATTCTAGGTTAGAGACACTGGTCATACAAAAATGTTGACAGACATTTAATGATATTTATGTGTGTCCATTTCCCATGGGTATCCATCAACTCAAGACTTTTGGGTTAACAGGGGTATGCGCTACCATCCGACCACGTCGCCCCATGCTGTAGAGCTCACAGTATCAATCTGCAACGTTTGAGGTCTCCCATCTCTGGTGGATACCTGACTTAAGTCAGGGAAAGTAAAGGCATTCAAGCGTAACGCTGACAACACAATTCTTTAATATGCTGTCAAAGAAATATGTGATCTCTACTTCAATCGCCATGGTCTATCAATAAGCAGGTATTAAAAGAGTAAATTACTTCCTCTTTAAATATTCTACAGTGATAGTCAAATCCGAACAATGTCACACATTTTTATTTTCTCTTAGAACATTTAAACAAGGTACATTACTTCCTCTTTAAATATTCTAACAATTACTTTCTTTGAAAAATTCTTACAAGGTACATTAGGTTCCTTTTGAATATTATAACAAGGTGCATTACTTCCCCCTTTTGAGCAAGCTACATTACTTAAAGGTAGATTACTTCCCCTTCTACACTGTGATGTACCTGAGCCATGGGGCAGGTTGGACCAGGACTGGATCTCAAACCCACTGCCATAGGTATCCATGAGCTGCTGGGAGAGTGGTGTGGATGAGTGGATGTCCACCAGGTCCACACACACAATGGCGGCTTTGAGCAGGGACCCCGGGGCATGCGGCTGACAGTAATCCTCCAGGTCAGCCAAATGGTGGCACTCCACGTTTATGTCTGCCGCATGCTCGTCTAGGACGGTCAGCTTAAACATTGGCCTATACACAGGATTAAATCAGATCAAATTGTGTTGTTATATTGCTTTAAATTTGGAAAAGCTGTAATAAAAGTGTAAAGGATGGAGTAGCCTAATGGTAGAGAGTTGGACAGCTAACCAGTAAGTCTCAAGTTTGAATCTGGGTTCAAGTCAGTATACTGTCCCTGAGTCCACCCAGCTCTGATGGGTACCTTACTCAAGTAAAGGTAAGTAAAGGTGGCTGGGCATACTGCTGACCATACTATCTCTTCATATGTATAGGTCACAGAAACAAGTGAACTCTACTGCTACTATAATAAAAGTGTAAAAAAATCTGGGATGGTCAGCTTGAACATTCGCCTATAAACGGAGGATTAAATCAGATCTAATTATGTGATTGTTGTATTGTTTTAATTTTGGAAAAGGTATAATAATAAAAGTGTACAAATGGTCAGCTTGAACATTGGCCTAAAGCAGGGGTCGGCAACCTTTTGGGACAGAAGAGCCAAAAGTTACAATTTACCACATTTCACAGTTTTTAAAGAGCCACAAACACTTTTATTTCAATTTTATGATATTTGATTAGGTATATATATATGTTACGGTCAAAGCCCGAAGTGCGGCCAAAGCTAGGATTGGCCGGCCAATCCGCGGATTGGCCGGCTCTCTTGGCCAAAGGCCGAAGAACTTAGCACTAAGATCGTATTTCGTACATTGGCCGGCCAATGCGCGCACTGGCCAGGACGTACTGGCCAAAGTCCGAAGCGCTTAAACTTGACAGCGTATTTTGTACATTGGCCGGCCAATGCGCGCACTGGCCGGGATGTCCTGGCCAATGTTCTATCTAGACTAAGTTGTGATCGCATTTTCATTATTCTGGGTGCGTTTTCATTGAGAGTAACGTATTGTTCAGCTCTTGTTTGTATAGCATTCTATATGCAAGGCGACATGGATCAAAAGGGCCGTCAGATCATGAGACAGACATAGCAGATGGCTGTCAAAAGAAAAAAAAATATAAATCCATGTTAGTTTCCATATATGGGCTCTCGATAAAATTATAACTGAGGAAGATCTTGAGAACATTGAACAAGAAATGGAGGTTGCCATAAATGCAACGACATCCTCAGCTCACACATCTACTGCCGTGGCGGAACGCCCAGACCAGATGCGTGACAATAATGTGGCCAACAGATTCTGCATAGTTTGTGAAAAACATTGTAATGCAGCTCATTCTTTTGGATCCTGTGGCAACGATGTCCATGCTATTTGTGGAATACCCAATGAAGCAGACGAAGGGTACGGAGGGAACATTACCTGCAGATTGTGACACAACAAACAAGACATCATGGAACACAGATCAGCAGCTCATACTGGCTTGCAAACTCAAGGTGCTAAGATGCTTAAAACATCAAATACAAAATTTAAAGATGGTGAAGTGGATGACAATGTACGCATTCGTTTTCCAGATGTTGACAGAGGTCACGGTGATCCGCGAAGCGTGATTGCAGTTGTCATGAGCGTCGAGGGCGGTTTCTACAAATTAGGAGCGGAACATGGTGTTCTAAAACAACTGTATGCTAGAAGTGAGTTTTCAATTCTTCACGAAAAACTGCTCTTATTGTCGTCAGTTGGCACTGAGGAAAAATCACTACGAACCATCGCATCTTCACAATCATTGAATGGGGGCCAATGCTACACTCGCTGCAATTGCACAACTAAGTGCACAACAAATCGCTGCAAGTGTAAAAATAACAAGCTGCTAAATGCCATAAAAGTTCAACTTGTTGTAACAAATGATGATATTGATAGATTGAGACTATAGTACAATAAAAAATTTGAATGTTTCTGTCATTTACTTTTATTAATAATCAATAAATACTTAATTTCATGATCCTTACGCCATTAAAAAAAAACAAAATCTGCTCATGATCTTCTAATTCGGACTTTGGCCGGTCATCCCTAGCCAGATGATCTTCTAATTAAGACTTTGGCCGGTCCACCATGGCCAGTCTGCGGATTGGCCGGCCAAAGGCCGAAATCAAGCAAAGTTTCGGACTTTGACCGACCTATGGGAGGCGATATTGGCCAATGCGCGGATTGGCCGGCCAATCCTAGCATTGGCCGACTTCGGGCTTTGACCGTAACATATATATATATATATATATATATATATATATATATATATATATATATATATATATATATATATATATATATATACATATATATATATATATATATATTACATTTAAAATAAATAGCTTAAAATATGAAATAATATTTATTCATATAAAAACACACGTTTTGCACAAAACATATTAAAGTAGTTTAGTAAGCTCTGCTCGAAATTAGAAACTTTACATTGTTATTAGATCTAAATCTTTAATTACCGAGTATTGCAGACTAATATTTTTTATGAGTTTTAAAAATAAATTAAAATAATTATCAATATTTGTGCATGGAGCTGAAGAGCCGCATCTTGACATAAAAAGAGCCGCATGCGGCTCGCGAGCCGCAGGTTGCCGACCCGTGGCCTAAAGGCAGAGAATAAAAAGATGAAATTATGTGTTCTTTTAATTGCTTTTAATTTTGGAAAAGCTTTAACAGTAGACGCAGAAACATTATATAGAATCAAGCTCAGGAACCAAACTTAATCTGGATTAACAGTTGTGAGTTGACCATGCAGTCCCAAGCACAAGAAGAAAATGTAAGAGGAATATAAAAGATGAAGAAACTTACTCTCTGATTCTTCTTGCTCTTGCTCCAATTGGTCTCTAAGGAAAAAATAATTTTTTATGTATATACTTAGAGAAAATAAAAGATTGATAGAGTAAATAATAGAAAAAATAATTTTTAATAAGTAATACTCAATGACCAACACTCAAAAAAAAGAACTGATGACAACTAAGCAAAAACAAACCATACCTCAATCTAGTTAATTAATGAGTTGCACTGCCTAAAATTTAAATAAAAAATAATCGAAGACTATTTTTAATTTTTTTAAAACTAGAATAATAAATTTTTACTTTTCCGTTAACCAGCAGTCCCACCATAGTGACAACACCACCATGTTCGTACGTGATTGGTGGCGTATCCGACCAACCACCTGATATATCTATACGGGCTGGACAGTCTGCTTGTATCCATTTGTTCATCAAAGGGAGAGCAGCATCAGTTGTACTGAAAAACTGAAAGTATCCAAAAATAAAATAAAACTAGTATAAAGTTAAGCTACATTTCTCAACTGATAAAAACATATCATAACCGCGATTATCATACCACCAAACACATTGTTATTTTGTAGGGATATCAATATATACCTTTGGAAAATAACAGCATTTGTTAAAAGAACAGTATCAAGAAAATTATGTAGGGCTAACTTTACACCAAGGACACCATCTAGAATAAGATATGTTCAAGAACCAGCCTGAGGGTTTAATATTATAAAGAAATGTGCGGAAACCTTTTTGGCTGTCATAACAGCCTGTCTAATGAGTATCTGGGCTGCCCCCTCGTAATGACGTGCAGCTCTGATTAACAGGTCAGGTCGACCCATCCACTTTTCACGTTCCTTAGCCATAGCAGCCACTCCTTGAGCAAAGTTTCCAGCCTGAAATATGGAGCACATTTTTAGCTCAAATTTTATCTCATGATAGTACAAACAAAAGTTACTACAGCATTGAAAAATAATCATAAAGCTACTAGACTTTAATTTAACAATATATATACTGTACTGTAGACTTTAATTAAACTATATATATATATATATATATATATATATATATATATATATATATATATATATATATATATATATATATATATATATATATATATAAAAATATATATATATATATATATATATATATATATATATATATATATATATATATATATATATATATATAGTTGAAATATATTTTAATTTTATAATATGAAACAACAGAAATTTCTAGAATTAAGCAATAATACTTAGATCCAGTAGCATCAAAACTATTTTAAGTAAATTTTGTAATGTTACTAAACATGAAATCAACTTTTAGTTTCAATCGTTTACTGTGACACAATGTTTAACAGCTGCGCCCACCTCTAGATAAGAGAATGCTTTCTTCCACGCCATATTTCCAGCAGGTCCACTCCTGAGCCCGCCCTGTGTACCAGCCATCCCACCCAGCATGTCAGCTATGTTGGCTAGTGTACGTGCTGCTATACCTGGTGATGTCGTCTCGCCAGCCACTGACAAACATAAACACAAATTTATACAACAAACAACTCAACCTGCAAATAAATTAGTCTAGCTATGAGAAATTTGAAGTTTGGAAACAGTATACATGTGTAACATATTAAAAAGCTTAGAGATAGATTAAAAACAGTTTGCTATTTGGGTAGTTGGAAAATGGTTTGATAAACTAGGTAGTCTAGCTGTACAGTGCATAAGTGCTAGCCTGAAATGTGGTTCCTGGACTCAAGTTCATGGACATTGATGATACTGCCCAGCTTAGAAGGGTACCTGACTCATGTTAAGGAATGCAAAGGTGGCATTTGCAAAGAATTTACCCTACAATTCCTTCATATGCTGAGGTAACAGAAAAACAGGTGAACTCTACTTCATCCATGCTATGAACATAAAGTCCTAATGAGTGACAAAAAAACTGGATAATTCCAGTTCTTTTTCTATGTGTACTTTAGCTCTACTGAAATAAATTAGTTTTATATTTATAAAACTATTATTTTTGGCATGAACTTGCTGTAAAAATAAAAAGATTAACTTTATAAAACAAGAAAACTTCTTTAACATGAGCCAAAGTGCAAATAAAGCTCAGTAAAATAAACTTACCTTTGTCCAAGACACTAAAAATTGCCCCTGTGTAGCCCTCAACACTAGCACTGTTGTAGAGACTACAGAAGCCTAGGTGACCTTGACATTGTAAGGTCTTCTTCAAGTGCTGCTCACCAACAGTGAAAAACAGTTTTCTGAGAACAAATAAAAATGTGGTTTTACTGTACTATCAACCTGCTACAATGAAACTAAGTGTTAGGAAACATAGCACTATGGAAAAAAAGAATGACATGTTTTTTTCTAAGACAAAGTAAAGGCATATTTTTAAAAATTAATAAACAATTGTTGATTAAAAAAAAAAGGGTTTGATGGTTAACTTTTTTTGTCAAATTAGCAATTTTTGGGTATCTTAATTTTTTTAATGTTGCGCTTACACCTTTTGATTCATACATATTTTAGTGCATTATAGAAAAAAAAAAGTTTTATCATAAAGACATAAACGAACCCAAATATATTGAATTTAAATCAGCAATAATTTATTTTTTAACAGTTATTCTGTAACTTATCAGAAAACAGGTCTTAGAAATTGTGGCTGTATGGGTCACGTGCTCAGTAATTTGTCACTACAGGGGCTAAGTGTTCAGTAACTTGTCACTATAAAGACCAAGTGTTCAGTAACTTGCCATTGTAAGAGTCAAGCATTTAGTAACATGTCACAGTATTGGCCAAACTGCCTTCTTTACAAACCTTTTCCATGCAAACTCTGTCTCCACATCAGTATGTGATAAAATATCTGACAAAGAAATTCTCCAACTCTCTCGCCACCTGAACAAAGAGAAAATAAATTGACCACACAAGATGTAAACAATAGTGGAAGGGGGGTGACAACAGAGAACTATTACAAGTACTTTGGGTAGATCACTATGGGTGTGTAGATCAGTATGGGTAGATCAGTATGGTTAGAACAGTATGGGTAGATCACTATGGTTAGATTAGTATGGGTAGATCCCTATGGGTAGAACAGTATGGGTAGATTACTATGGGCAGATCACTATGGGTAGATCACTATGGGTTGATCAGTATGGGTAGATCACTATGGGTAGATCTCTATGGGTAGATCACTATGGGTTGATCAGTATGGGTAGATCACTATGGGTAGATCTCTATGGGTAGATCACTATGGGTAGATCACTATGGGTAGATCACTATGGGTAGATCACTATGGGTTGATCAGTATGGGTAGATCACTATGGGTAGATCTCTATGGGTAGATCACTATGGGTAGATCACTATGGGTAGATCACTATGGGTAGATCACTATGGGTAGATCACTATGGGTAGATCACTATGATCAAATCACTATGGGTAGATCACTATGGGCAGATCACTATGATCAAATCACTATGGGTAGATCACTATGGGTAGATCACTATGGGTAGATCACTATGATCAAATCACTATGGGTAGATCACTATGGGCAGATCACTATGATCAAATCACTATGGTCAAATCACTATGGGCTGTGTAAGTTACTTATTACTTGATCCCAGTTGAAGTTTCCAGACTTGGTCCTGGGGTCCAAGAGGGACACCTGACTTGTCTGGGAAAGTAAAGGCAGCTGGGGCTAAGTAAAAAGTAAAGTTCCCTATTCGAACCCGACAGCCCATGGGGCAAGTGAAGTAGAGTTCACCTGTTTCTGTGACCTCGGCATATGAAGCGATAGTGTGGTTAACACTATACCCAGCCGCCTTTATATTCCCTAACGTGAGTTAGGTATCCATCAGTGCTGGGTGGACTTTCAGGTTAGCTCGTCTATCTGTACAGCTAGGCCACACTGTCTAATTGAGGCACAGTACTAACTACACAATTATTTCATATGCAGAAAATGTAAAATTCAAATAAGCTCTACAATGCCCTTAGGTTTGATAAGTTATTTTACATTTTACTAGGTCTTGACATTTGAACTTTAACTTAAGGTATTTAAAAGCTAGAACTTCTGCAGACCACATCTAAAGACAGGTACAGGCTTGTAACCTCTTTAAAATGGTTCTGTCCTTGTCATCATGCACAGTCCCCATCAGCCACAAGATTTCCTTAAGCCCCACCAGTTCAGAGATGTGAAACACAGGAAACAGCTTGGCGGTCAAGATGGTCTGTAGGTCATCAGCCTGGAGAATAGAGTAAGATGCTGGACACAAATTAGCGGGTTAGGTCAGTTGAGGTGAGAATTACCATTAAGGGCCATATAGATAGATTGACTCTATATATAAAGACACTGGCAGCAAGAATTAATGTTTTGAATAGATTTGAATCTGGGTGTGTGTATGGGGAAGGGAGACAATAAGCTTAATTCATTACCCCATTACAATGAATATCCAGCTAAATTCATTACCCAGCTAAATTCATTACCCAGCTAAAACTAGTACCCAGCTAAAATCATACCCAGGAAAAACTAGTCCGAGCTAAAGAAAAAAAAATTATCCAGCTAAAACTAGTACCCAGCTTAAACTAGTACCTAGCTAAACTAGTACCCAGCTGAAATTAGTACCCAGCTAAATTGATTACCCTGTTAAAACTGGACCCATCTAAATTCATTACTAGCACACTGAATGAACTAACATTCACCTCCCCCCCCCCATTTACCATGTTACTTTCCCACAGCTATCCCCCCCCCACCTACCATGTATCCAGACCTCCCCCCCCACCTACTATGTTACTCTCCCACCCCCCCTCCACATACCATGTAACTCTCCCCCCCCCACCTATCATGTAATTCTCCCACAGCTATCCCCCCACCTACTATGTGACTCTCACACCCCCCCCCCCACCTACTGTTACTCTCCCACAATCCCCATCATGTTACTCTCCCACAGCTCCACCCCCCCACCCCCACGTTACTCCCCCCCCCCACCTACCATGTTACTCCCCCCCACCCCCCACCTACCATGTCACTCTCCCACTCCCCCCACCTACCATGTCACTCTCCCCCACCTACCATGTCACTCTCCCCCCCCCCCCACCTACCATGTTACTCTTCCCCACCCCACCTACCATGTTACTCTCCCACACCTCCCACCTACCATGTTACTCTCCCCTCCCCCCCCACCTACCATGTCACTCTCCCCCCCCACCTACCATGTTACTCTCCCACACCCCCCACCTACCATGTCACTCTCCCAAACCCCCCACCTACCATGTCACTCTCCCCCACCCCCACCTACCATGTCACTCTCCCCCCCACCTACCATGTTACTCTCCCCCCCACCCCCCACCTACCATGTTACTCTCCCCCCCCACCCCCCACCTACCATGTTACTCTCCCACAGCTCCACCCCCCCACCCCCCACCTACCATGTTACTCCCCCCCCCACCTACCATGTTACTCCCCCCCCCCCACCTACCATGTTACTCCCCCCCCCCCCACCTACCATGTTACTCCCCCCCCCCCCCCCACCCCCACCTACCATGTTACTCTCCCACAGCTCCTCCCTAGTGATGCCAGTCCTGTCCAGCAGCACAAGCCACGGCTGGTTGCAGAATGTGCTCATGCTCTTCCAGGTTGGTCCCTGAAATATGGTCAAACACCCGCATTAGACATAGTTCAGTTTAAGTAGACACCAGCATTAGGTGTAGTTCAGTTAAAGCAGTCAAACACCAGCATTAGGTGTACTTCAGTTAAAGCAGTCAAACACCAGCATTAGGTGTACTTCAGTTAAAGCAGTCAAACACCAGCATTAGACGTGGTTCAGTTGAAGTATTTATACTCCATCATTAGACGTAATTCAGTTCAAATAGACAAACACCATCATTAGATATAGGTTAATTCAAATAGGCAAAACAGCATCATTACACATAGATCAGCTAAATTATTTATACACTGCTATTACATGTAGCTATTTAAATTTATTATTACTCAATCATTAAACTAGTTTAGTTCAAGTAGTCATACAGCATTAGTAAAGGTAGTTCAGTTAAAGAGTTCATTCACTATCATTATATGTAATTCACTTAAATTATTCATTCACTATCATTAGATGTAATTCACTTAAATTATTTATTCACTATCATTAGATGTAATTCACTTAAATTATTCATTCACTATCATTAGATGTAATTCACTTAAATTATTCATTCACTATCATTAGATGTAATTCACTTAAATTATTCATTCACTATCATTAGATGTAATTCGCTTAAATTATTCATTCACTATCATTAGATGTAATTCACTTAAATTATTCATTCATCATCATTAGATGTAATTCGCTTAAATTATTCATACACTATTGATAGTCATATTATTCTAGTCACATTATTAAAAACTATAGGGTTCAGTCATAATTAGCTTTAAATTTTTTTCTCAACATTACTTAGGAGTAGTAGTTTGGGGGTAAGGGACATAACTCAGATCTATTCCCCCTGGTGTTGATGCTATGAAAACAGCCCAACAAAATTGTTATTTTTTTTTTTAATTTATTTGCTCTGAAATTTAAGTAGGAATAAACTCATCTTTGAAAAGTTGTATTGGTTATGTGCAGCACACACTTAAAATGGCATTTAACATTTACACACAACTAAACAGCATCTAAAAGGTAAGTAAGTAACCCTCAGACCAGAAGATCCATGGGGCAGATAAAGTACAGCTCAGAGCCTTTAGTTTTCATGACTGAAGTCATTGACCTATCATAGCTGGGTTGATTTTTGGACGGCTCTACTGACCAAACCCCTAAATAGGGCTTGAGATTTTGTTCAGTATTCCTATGATTTAATGGTTACACAATGAAATGCTATTGGTTAGGCTTATGTATGGACACACCTTGATGTCATCTGAGAGTTACACACTCTTAATGGGTTAATGATCTATTGAGTTAAAGGTTAAACAATGAAATATCATCAGTTTTAGATAACCTTAATGTCAACTAAAAATTACACACCTTAATGGGTTAATAATCTTATAATTTAATAGTTAAACAATGAAATGTTATCAGTTATAGACACACCTTGATGACATTTAACAATTAAACACTTCAATGGGTTAATAATCTTATAATTTAACCAATGAAATGTCATCAGTTATAGACGCACCTTGATGTCATCTAACAACTACCCACCTTTACGTCATCTGACAATTACCCACCTTGATGTCATCTGACAATTACCCACCTTTATGTCATCTGACAATTACCTACCTTGATGTCATCTGACAATTACCCACCTTTATGTCATCTGACAATTACCCACCTTTATGTCATCTAACAATTACCCACCTTTATGTCATCTGACAATTACCCACCTTGACGTCATCTGACAATTACCCACCTTGATGTCATCTGACAATTACCCACCTTGATGTCATCCGACAATTACCCACCTTGACGTCATCTGACAATTACCCACCTTGATGTCATCTAACAATTACCCACCTTTATGTCATCTGACAATTACCCACCTTGACGTCATCTGACAATTACCCACCTTGACGTCATCTGACAATAACCCACCTTGATGTCATCTGACAATTACCCACCTTGATGTCATCTGACAATTACCCACCTTGATGTCATCTGACAATTACCCACCTTGATGCCATCTGATAATTACCCACCTTGACGTCATCTAACAATTACCCACCTTTATGTCATCTGACAATTACCCACCTTTATGTCATCTAACAATTACCCACCTTGATGTCATCTGACAATTACCCACCTTGATGTCATCTAACAATTACCCACCTTGATGTCATCTGACAATTACCCACCTTGATGTCATCTGACAATTACCCACCTTTATATCATCAAACCGGCCATGCACAGTGATCATGTGTCTAGACATCCCCATGGTCTTTAGATGTACATTAAAACCTTGTAGCACAATGCCATCTGGAAGCTGGACACCTTTGCCCTATGACAAAAGGTCAGAGGGTAGAGTAAAATGGGTAAGGGAGACAACTTTGAATACTTAAACTAAGATGTTACATCACAACAAATCTTATAGTTTCCATGACCAATATTTTGAGTTTTACAGTGCTTTGTGAAATATATATGAGGTAATAATTTAAAAAGTCAAATCACTTTATTTTGCTTCTTGAAATTCAAAGAATCATAAATAACAGCTATAAGTCTATATAAGTAAAACACATTTATCTTAACAATAACAATGTGTATTACATGTACACATGCTATGATAACTTATTAAATCTCTATTTATAGTGCCTCCGGAAATTCAGATCTAAAAGATCTATCTTTTCCTAATACAGGGGTCGGCAACCTGTGGCTCGCGGCAACCTGTGGCTCCAACCTGTGGCTCGCGAGCCGCATGCTGCTCTTTTGATGTCAAGGTGCGGCTCTCAAGTTCCATGCCCAATGATTAATAGTTGTATTGTTTCATTTTCAAAATTCATAAAAATATTATACTGTAAAGAAAAACAACTTTAAATAGGATAAAAAAAACCATCGGAGAACAGTGAGAATAGGTGAGGTAGAAAGTAAATGGACAGCTGACAGCCGCTTTGGCACCATGCCCAGCCCCACAGCCGTGCTGTAGCCAGCCCCATGTCGACTATTCCATTCTTGCCACTGCTGAAGTGCCGACTTTTTCGAATTTCGTTAAATGGGGAATGTTATTTTATTCCGAATGCATCCCTCTACCGAAGTATTTTAGTTATTAGTATCCTACGGTGGAGCCACTTACTGGACTGTGGGGAACAAGTAGGGTGGAAGATAAGCTCTGTGAGAACCGAAGGACAGAGGCGACGGATTCAGTAATCAAGCCTATATCTAAGACAGTTAGTCAGAGCTGAGGGCTGCTTGGCTATGGGAGACACCTCCTCAGCCAGTGGTGTCCGTAAAGAAAGAAAAAACAAAGTTACTGGCTTCTAAAGTGGATTGGGATTGTCCTATAGTTATATTATTTGATAACTAACTTAATCAGAGCAGCTAGCTAAATCACTTTTTTTTGTGCAAAACATGTTTTTCTATGAATCAATATTAGTTCATATTTAACGGTATTTATTTCAAATAAACAATTAAATTTATTTACTCAATTCTAATCAAATACCAGAATATTGGAAAAGTAATGTTAGTGGCTCTTTAAAAACTGGGAAATTTTGTAAATTGTAACTTTTGGCTCTTTCATCTCAAAAGGTTGCCGACCCCTGTCTTAATATATAAAAAAAATTCATAAAAAACATTTTAATAACATGCTTTTATGTAATAATGCACTAAAAAGTAGAAAATAAATTATACACTTTGATTTGAATAACTATAAAGAAAAGCGTGGGTCACTTTAGTATCTTTTGGATATCTTTACTATTATTTAGGAAAAGACCCACGCTTTTCTTTATAGTAATTTAAATAGTAGAGTATAATTTATTTTCTACTTTTTAGTGCACTATTACATAAAAGCTTGTTATTAAAACGTTTTTTATGAATTTTTTTTTCAGTACTTTAAATTTTAAAAATTTACAATGAAGTTGCCTGACTAAAAACCATTGCACACCTAATGAAATTGATAACACATGTATAATAGTGTGGAATAGTTGGATTAATTCATAAAAAATTAATTTAATGTCAGATTGTATTGTCTTCATGTCTTGACCCATGTGCCAACTTTGAACCGGATCTGTCAGTTAGAAGTGCCCGAAATTTTCCTCGGGCGTTTAGATCTAGACAGAGAAAGCAAGTTAAATAAAAGCTTGTAAAAAGCCCATGTGCACACTTCTCTATCTCTCTCTCTCTCTCTCTCTGTGTCCTCAACATTTTGAGGCTATGTGATCAGTATGTTCAGCAATATATGGAGAACTTAAAGATTCGGACTTCTGTTGAAAATAATATGCTGGGTGTTTTAAATGTATAAACTAAATTTTATCTAAAGAAGGAAAATAAAAATATACGCATATTTGAATGTAGAAACACATTTTTAATTATGCAACCGGATAAGTATTTATTGTTGTGATAGGAATGCAAAAAACAATGATGTCACATGAAACGTGTTTAAATTACGGAAATTACAAAAAACTAATGGCGTCATCTTCCAATTTTGAATATGAAGAAACAAACTATTTCATTGAAATTCGATTTAGATCTGTAGATCTAGTTATCAAAATGAACACTATGAAATGTATACAATTTTCTTGGCCAAAAGTATTACAAATGACTTTAAAAAACAACATAAATATCACAAAACAGCTGGGTTTTTAACAGAAACATTTGAGTCTCTTAATCAGTGTGTGCATTTAATATGGTGTTGTGTTGACTAATAAAATATATTATTATTATTTCTTTTTTCTAATAGTTATTGGTATGTTATTTTAAATGTGTTGGATTTTTAACTATTTAGTTGTTTCTTTGCATGGTTCAACGTGTAGTAAAGCACATTGCATTTTGACCAATAACTATTTTATAAAATATTTTTCTCAAACAAATATAACATAAAAATATATAGGTCTATAATTCACGTGTAACGGGTATCGACGGCTAATGCATCTAATAGAAGACAATAAACGTGTTATTCTTTTACACAGACATAAAAATAGCTAATTATGATGTTTTGATTTTTCATTATCTTACAGGAATCTAGAATATCATAAATAAGCTTCTATAACAGGGGTCTCCAAACTCTTTAGTCCGAGGGCCGCATTATCTATCAAATTTCAGTTGGGGGCCAGTTTCTTCTAGGCATGTCTTTGATTTTTCTGGGCAAGTTCCTTAGCCATCACCAACAAACGATTTTTCTTTGGACAAAAAGATCTCCGCGGGCCGGATGAGAGGACCTCGAGGGCCGCATCCGGCCCGCGGGCCGTAGTTTGGAGACCCCTGTTCTATAACAACAAAAAAGTAATTGAGGAGATAAAAAATAAATCTCTATAAAACCACAAGACAATGACAGTAAAAAAATGGAGACTTGCCTTGGGGATATCAATCTGAAGCCCAGTCAAAAGTGAATCTTTACCAACAGTTATCTGCCCACTGAGGTCAGAGTGAGATATGACCGTCCTGCCCCCCACGCTGACTTCTCCCGCAAGCCTTGAGTTGATGATGACACTCTCCTCACTGACGGAGCACGTTGGCTGGGGTGGGGGAAAAAAGTTGGTTTTAGGCTTACAATCTAGTGTCAGAAATTTGTTTTTAGTTCTGTCATAGTATAGTAAACAATTAATTTATTGTATTTCGAAAACCTTTTTTAACACAGAACATGGCAACATATTTAACCAGAAACAAAAGAGTATTGATACTGTTTCAATTATTATAAAAGACTTGAATCAATTTTGCTAAAACAATGTCAAATATTTTATTCCTACCATTGAGTATTTCAGAATATATAAAAGGGGGATACCTAAAAACTTCATTGCAGCACAAAGACTAGATAATATTGGAGAGAAAAAGTAACAAAAGTAAACTATTTACCTCAATATCAACATGGGCTTGATTGGTCCAGATAAACTATTTACCTCAATATCAACATGGGTTTGTTTGGTCCAGATAAACTATTTACCTCAATATCAACATGGGCTTGATTGGTCCAGATAAACTATTTACCTCAATATCAACATGGGCTTGATTGGTCCAGATAAACTATTTACCTCAATATCAACATGGGCTTGATTGGTCCAGATAAACTATTTACCTCAATATCAACATGGGCTTGATTGGTCCAGATAAACTATTTACCTCAATATCAACATGGGCTTGATTGGTCCAGATAAACTATTTACCTCAATATCAACATGGGCTTGTTTGGTCTAGATAAACTATTTACCTCAATATCAACATGGGCTTGTTTGGTCCAGATAAAGCCCAGTTGGTCAGTCTCAGGAAAGTTGAGCAGAAGCTTCTTGTGTTCAGTGGCTGTGTGGGTTAAGTAATGGAACTTGCCACCCTCTACAACACCTGGCAGATCAGACAAGTGTAGACATTTATTTACTGGACAAGGCAACATTCTATACATGCATCAGAAAAATTAGTGACTGGACTTGTTACAGAGGTCAAAGGTCATAAGAAAATCACAATCTTCTTAAGAATTGATTAGCAGAGGCAAAGTCTGTGCAAAATTCCAAATCAATGGTAGATATTAAAAAAAGGTTAACAGTCAATATATGTGTAATATAGATTATCAATACTTTTTTTGGAAACTAGTTTTTCATCTGATCTACGATTAAATATAAACTCTTAAGTTTTTAAGTGTATTATATTGTTTAGGTGGTATTTCATAAAACAAAAGAGAATAGTATTGAAAATGCTAATGAGAAGAAAGTATTGGATAGACGCACTACGTCCAAAACAATGAATACTAACAATGCTGATTCCCTTCAACTGTACAAAAAGGATCAGGTAATCAGCTTGAACATATATTAAAACATGAGTCAGTGTGGATGCTAGGCTTAGTTTTGCATTCATATTTTACTACACTATTTCCTAATTTTATATCGTATTCTATAGTATAAAACATAATGTAAATATTATGTAACAGTTGATTCTTAATACGCTAAAAAATTATGGGTTTTAAGAGAAAAAAAATATCCACACAAAATTTATATTCAGAAACTTAACAAAAAATAAATTAATCTTAATAAAGTAGAAATGCAACAGCTTTTCTGAATTGAAAATTTAAAAAAATGATTTAAAACGTACAGCAATATTTTATTTTAAAACAAATAAAACTTTAACTTCAGAGTCATCAAAGTACTTTTCTTTCAGACTCACCTTTTTCAAGTAGAAACTGGCTAAAAGTTAAGAAAGAAAATTGTGTAATTTTATTGTATTTATTTTACTAAATGTAAACAATAACTCTCCTATCAGTATCAGCCTCAATATAATTTTAATACATTAACTACTCTTTCTACCCTTTTTTTCTAAAAGAGCTTTCTTTAAGTATTTTAGTATTCATGTGTCTGTTCAAATACAGATCAACTGAGTGACACAAACAAACACACTGACTACCCACATGCTTTCATGCGGTATCCATGGAGCTCCTTCCACAGTGTTTGTCTGGCGTACTCCGTGTTCAGTCTTGTGTTGGTGGGATCTGCTGTGCCTGGCTTCCCATAGGGCCCGCTGCGATTTCCCCTGACAAAATCTTCCTCTGTTACTGCTGATGTCATTGGTAGTAGCACATCAAAAAACAAGGACAACTGAGGAAAGGGAGCAAAAATATTTGATGTCATTGGTAGTAGCACATCAAAAAAAAAGGACAACTGAGGAAGGGAGCAAAAATATTTCCATTCATACAGTAACAACTTGATATATAATTTGCTTTATTCGTCTGTCCATCTTCCTTTAACTCTATACATCCAGGGAAACTACTCCGTTTTGATTTTTATAGTGTTTTTACATTAAAATATTCAATTTTTAAATTTCACTAAAATATTCAATATAATTAATAAATATTTCCTTTCCTAACTAAACTTAAAATTTTCAAATGCTACACACATTGTATATGTTCTCATTCATAATAATTGGCTTCTCAGAGACTATAACGGTAACAACTGAAGAAATACGAAAAACAGAACAAGCCAAGTTACAAGGAATGGAAAAATATTTATTATTTTAGATTTAAAGTTTTGTGAGTTTTTTTCTTTTTATCTGCATGGTTGAAATGAGGTTAAGAGAGAACTCTGGGCACCCAACTGCACACTATCACCAGGACATCTAATATTTAAATATAAAACCTTCTCTGAAGTGTACCCAACAACTCCCAAAGTTTCATGGCAATCATACATATGGTGTAGTAATGCATAACAGACAGTCAACTATCACATACACACACAGACATACAGTTATTTATATATAGACAGAGGTTAAGATCAAACAAATGATGTATGATCCACTGTGACTGGTTCCACTGAGCTACTGACCTTCAGTTGTGGCTGACCACTGTCCAGCCCCACGTACGTACAAGCATCTAACGGTGGCTTGGTGTAAAAAGACAGGAGAGTTTCAGCAACAGCCTCAGACAGAAACACAGCCCCTACAGTCTGTAACACAGAAGTAAAAAAGTTTATTCAAGTCCTGGACATAAACAGCAAGAGACTTAAAAATTAAATCTCAGCACAAAATGCCCACGGCAGTCAATGATTGAAAATTTATGGTGACTTAGAAGAGATGACATACAGCAGGGACTGTTCCATCAGGTCGTGTGCACCCCTCCAATGTTGATAAGTCAGGTTGGTAGATGATGTTCTCTATATAGCCCTGGGGAAAGATTTTATTTGACTAAGGTTGGTATATGATGTTCTCTATATAAAGATTTTATTTGACTAAGGTTGGTATATGATGTTCTCTATATAAAGATTTTATTTGACTAATTCAGGTTGGTATATGATGTTCTCAATATAGCCCAGGTGAAAGATTTTATTTGATGAAAGATTTTATTTGACTAAGGTTGGTATATGATGTTGTCTATATAGCTCTGGTGAAATATTTTATTTGACTAAGTTAGGTATTTTACCATTTACCTGTGGGTCAAGCAGCTAATTAAAGGGGCATTAAAATACAGTACCTGGGGGTCAAGCTGGTAATTAAAGGGGCATTAAAATACAGTACCTGTGGGTCAAGCTGGTATACTCCATGTTCTTTGACAATTTTGGGTGGCATTGGGATACTCAAAGCACACACATCACAATTAGTGAAAGCTGACTCACAGTCTAAAAACAATAGGCATCAAGTGTTTTCAATATATTTTTAAACTAAATTTTCAAACAAAAGATGTATTATAAATATTTTCTTAAAGCTTAAATTTGTAATTTGTAGTTGGTCTCTTTCTATGGAGCAGTTTTTCTGCTATTATCATTTCCACACTGAGAGTTTCATAGTAATAATTCAAATGGCTGTAAGCTAATACCAAGAGTAGATTTTTTCTAAATTACTTAAGATCCATCCATCCTAAAATTTCAAATGTTATTATCTTAATTTCTTTTGGAGTAGTAAGCTATGAAAACAGATTTATATTTTTAATTATCCAGCTGTGATATAAATGTACAACTTTTAAAAATTAAATGAAAAGATAATCTTCAATCCACTGTAATGTAAAATTCCACTGGCTATTTTGAAATCCACTGTGATTTATAATTTCACTGTGATGCTAGTTAGAAATCCACTATGATGTTAGTTAAAAATCCACTGTAATGTTAGTTAAAAATCCACTGTGCTGTCAGATATCCACTATGATGCTAGTCAGAAAATCACTGCAATCTCAGAAATCCACTATGATGTTACAGAAATCCACTGTGATGTTAGAAATCCTCTATGATGTTACTTAAAAATCCACTGTGATGATTGTTAAAAATCCACTGTGATGTCAGAAATCCACTATGATGATAGTTAGATATCCACTGTGGTGTTAGAAATCCACTGTGATTTGACTTACCTAAAAAACTTGGCAGAGACAGAACCATGTCTGTACTACACACCCACACACCAGCTCCACTGAACACACCAATCTGGAAATTTTAAAAAAAACACCTCAATATCTGCTCATATTTTTAATTTTGTTGTTTGAATTCTTTCAAGTCATACTTTGAAACACAATTTTCCTTCTTAAAAACAATACAAATTTACATCTACTCATGGTTTTAATTCAGTAGCATTTATTTTTACAAGTCATAGATTCAAACACCTGTTTTCTTTTTACAACATCTGCATAAGTAATGTAAGGCTATTGTTTTACTTACTTTTTTAACAAAGTATTATTTCACTGTGTGGTTTCAAGCACTGTAATTTTACTCTTTATTTACATTTGTATATAGCCAAAAATTGTTTAACTAACCTTGCAGATTATAGGAGTATTTTTGCAACTCATCGTTTCAATGCATCACAACTTATTAAAAAAAGCACACTCCACAAATACATGCAGGCTTGTTTGACTCACCTTGTGTGTTATGATGGAGTAAATGAGATCAAAGTTGTAGATCAACCCATCAAATTCTGGTCGGCTTCGAACAGCAGGTAAAGTGACAAAAGGCCGACTACAGGCCTCGTATGTGTACCTCCTTCCCTATCAAACAAAAGTAAAAGACAAATATCAACATCAGTTGTGGCTTCACTTTACTACACCACAAAAAAAACAGGAGCCACTGCACTAATAACAGAAGTCAATGTAACATATTATTATATAAATTATGTTAAAAGAGAAAACTTGATAATGGAAGGACTATATTTTTAAAAAAAAAACTTACAGTATGAAGTATCAAAATTTTAGCATTTTTCAAAACATCGCCATTGATCACCTGCAATGAAATGATACACCTGATAAGAATTGCTTTAAAAATAAAATTAATAAGTATGTAATAAATTGTAATACTACAGCTTCTATTCTCTCTCATTAAAAATTAGACAAGGATTTTGTGATAAAATCAGATAATTTATACTGATGAAATGTATCATCAAAGTTTGAAATCAAACTCAAGTTGGAGGTGTAGTGAAAAATTTGCTCCACTCTTATAAAATGCAATTTTCCATATAAAAGTGTAAAGTATAGAGGAAGTTCAAAGAGTAGTGCACATGACTCTCAAACTTAAATCTCAGGTTCGGATTCCAAGTTTGTTTCCTTAAGATTTCAGGGAGTCCACCCAGCTTCAATATGTACTCAATATTCATTCAGGGCAGGGGGAAGTCAAGATGACATTATCCTTTTATAAGCCATGGTAAAATAAATTCTACTTAATCTACACCACGGACCACAAGGACTGAAGGGGAAACTTGAAAGTGTGACTCTACCATCATGTACACAAGAGGTGGGAAGTAACCAACACAATGGGAAATTTATACAACAATTGATGTCTGTGTGTTACCAACACAACATGAAATTTATAAAACAATTTGTCTGTGTGTTACCAACACAATGTGAAGTTTATACAACAATTTGTCTGTGTGTTACCAACACAACATGAAATTTATAAAAAAAATTGTCTGTGTGTTAGGTGAGAAGTAACCAACACAATGTGAAATTTATCAAACAATTGATGTCTGTGTGCTACCAACACAATGTGAAATTTATAAAACAATTTGTCTGTGTGTTACCAACCGTGAATCCACGTCTGGCACTCATATATTCCACAACAGTCACGAGTGCATTCAATGTAGCTCCACCACTCCCAACGTTTGATTTGGGATCTTCAACCACCAAGTGAATCACATCTTTACCCAAATAGCCTTTTTTATGGTGAATATCCAGTTCTAGTTATACAAAGGGAGATTTTTAAAAATATGATTAAAAATATATGTAAGATAAAGATATAAAATACTTGGGATTTTTCTATTATAGCTGGGATTTTTTTTAGTCATATGATCTCTACCCTAACCATGGCTCCCAACCTAATCATAACCCTAGTTAAAACAGCTATATCAGCAGGAGAAGTGAACCCAATACAACACTAGATATATAGAAAATTGACAAATTTAATACATTTTTTAATATTTCAGCTCACTTACCATGCTGTAATGTTTGGGTTCAAAAATCTACAAATTTAATACATTTTTTATATTTCAGCTCACTTACCATGCTGTAATGTTTGGGTCCATTCCTTGTTGGAGCAGGTCAGCACAACAGCATCCCAGGCCACTGGTTGTTTTTCATCTACATCCATATTTGACTACCTACATAAAAGTAGTTAATCAATATTAATATATATATATATATATATATATATATATATATATATATATATATATATATATATATATATATATATATATATATATATATATATATATATATATATATATATATATATATATATATATATATATATATACACACACAAACATATGTGGACATATTTATTTATATACATATATCTATATATATTTATATATAGGCCTATATATATATTTATTTATATGTATTTATCAGTACATATATAGACTGTATGTTGCAGTTAGAGATCAGATCAACTAAACTACTGCACTGCTCCCATGGATGCCCCTTCACAGATTTCTCAAATTGCAATCAGGGACAGTGAAACATACACACAATTTCGATGATGACCTGTTTAGAGTTCATATTCATAAGACACTGATAGTGATAAGAAGAAGGGGAATAATACCATGTTTATCATGATAACTTTGTCACTGATAAGCTGACCCCCACAAAAGAAAATCTGGTATGATTGTTAGACTGTATTGTATTACAGACTTTTAAGAGATAGAGAACTTTTTTAGATAGAAATTATAAAATTAATGGACATTTTATTCTTTGAATTTAATGTTCTGAAGTAAACAGCACTAGATCCTACTCTAGAGTAATTGTAGACTCTATACTACTCTATGACTACATACTTACTTTAAGTACTAGAAATCTACTGCTGTGTGTAGGCCTACTACTAGTCTAGATTAGCACTCAGCCTAATTAGATACTAAATGATTTAATATCTAACCTAATTAATAAATTGGATTCACTACTAGAATCTAGTAGATTTAAGTAGATCTAGAAACTTGTAGATATCTATCTAAAAATCTTATACAGTGGTGCGAGTGCATTAACATATGAACTTTTAAAATATGAGTCATTGTGTGAGGGGTGTTTTTTATTAACACGTTTTTATTAACTCAGCTTCGCGTGTGTTTGTTGTTAAAATTGACATCGAAAATTAACCCACTTCTGATTGCTCAATAGATCTGAAATTTGGCATGTAGGCTACTTTCGCCTAACAATTTCAGATGCAATCATAAAAACTAGCAATTAGAGACGGTAATTAGCTTAATTTAATTACGCCCCAAGGACCATAAAATTGAGGACATGATTTCTAAAGATACCGACAAGACTGGAGGCTTATAGACACAGTTACTTCGGCCCCAATCGATGTGAGCGCGCTGGCCGTGATCGTATAGTGGTTAGTACTTCGCGTTGTGGCCGCGACAACCCAGGTTCGAATCCTGGTCGCTCAAGATTTTTTTAGTCCGTGTATTTATAAACACTTAGTCAATTCATACTTAATCAAGTCATTAGATAAAGTAGAAAATAAACTATATAAAAAACTTTTTTAAAAACCACGTTTTTCATGTGTAGCAACGGACTAAAAAGGAGAAAATAAAATACTTAAAAAAAACTTTTTAAAAAACCACGTTTTTCTTGTGGACTAAAAAGTAGAAAATAACTATTTACATACATTTGATGACAAAAAACGTGGGTCGGGCAGATGGGTCGGGAAATTTGATGGTGAACGTACCCACGTTTTTTGTCATCAAATGTATGTAAATAGTTATTTTCTACTTTTTAGTCCACAAGAAAAACGTGGTTTTTTAAAAAGTTTTTTTTAAGTATTTTATTCTTTAAAATACGGGCAAATTTTGAGATACAAGCAACCAGATCAGCTGTTGTACTCTGTGCAAAAAAAAAAATCCTAACAAGATACTATTCTACTGGTCATGCGTCTGGGCTATTTAAACTTATAGCTAAATATGTAGATCTAGTTACCTATCTAGAATCTAGGCCTAAATCTCAGAGACAATGAGTGTTTGTTTCTTTCTCCCTTTCAGAATTTTGCGGAAATTAGTTAGGCAGGTGTCTTTATGGCACTATTGGCCTAATAAGTATAATAATTAAATAGTAGGCCTAATAGTAATACTAATAGTAATAACTGTAACATTTCATAACTAACTAATAAGGCATAAGGCTTAGGCCTAATACTAATAATAGTATAATTTAGATTATTTTTAGATATAAATCTACATTTACGATTAAGACTTTTAAGTTAAGAGTTAAGGAGCAAGGTTACGGAGATTCTTTCTAGAGTATCTACTATCTAGATCTAGACTAGAGTAGTACTATGAGTAGAAATCAAGATTTGGCAGTTCTCATTTATTTATTATTTAGTAATTTATTTAGTAATTTACTGAGTCAGACTGAGTCTCATTGATTTTGATTTGTCATTTACTCTACTGCTACACTGATTACACTCACACTGTCACTGAGTACACTCTGACTCTACAGTGACTCTACACTCTATTATTACACACGACAAATAAAAAGAACATGCTGTGATAAAAATATCGACAATCTGCAGCTTACTACAGTTACTATTCAAAATAAAACGACCTCTAACACTGAGTTTCGTTGAAACCTGTCTAAAAATCTTGTTTTGTAATGTATTGTTTTAACTTTTTTCATCGATTGTTTGTTATGTTTTTGTAACTGTATTTTGCAGTGGTTTCCCTTTGACTTAAAATGTTGACTCTTCACTCTTCTATACGCGTGGGAAATCGAAAGTTATGTTTTAAATTTTAAGTTAACATTGACTTAGGCAAGACTGGGCTTCTAGACACAACTTCAACATGTTTTATTTTTTTTTAATTAAAAAAAAACGTCTACTTTTATAATTGATCTAGTATTATTTATTCAGTAATAATACTAATCAGTGTTTCTTCCAGACTTTTTTTCCGGGGGGGGGGGGGGGGAGAGAAAGGAATGGACACTGTTATTATAAGTATATAGTTTCTATATAAATTCCATTTCGTTCGGGAGGGGGGGGGGTAGACTTTCTTCGGGGGGGGGGGGGGTGGCGGCAGACACTCTGAACCCCAGGTACAATTTCTGTTCTAAGGGTTTGGCTCAGTTTGCGTCTTGTTATTTAAAATAAGTGACTGGCAAAAAAAAATTCAATGTTTAGTGTAGTGACACCTCTGCCCCGTTGGAAAATACAAACGAGATATTCTTTGTGTTGCATCCACGTGAAAAGCTCAAAGTGGCGCACGCAAACTAGCACTGTTACTGACCACGCTGATGTGTCGACATTGAAAAGTAAGTAAGAGCGCTAATATTTATTGGTACATTCTTGCAGGAATGTATCAGTTGAGGGAATTTTAAATTTGATGGTTATTTCTCTACTTTAGCATTAACTCTAACAGTGTTTATTAAAAATGTTTTAAATAGCCATTTATTAGCTAAAAGTAGACTGTAGATCTTGGCCTTTCTCTTATAAATGTGCATCTAAATCTAACTCTGTTACATAGATGTCAATGTAGATCTATGTTTAGATCTATATAAGTCTAAGTCTAAAATAAAGTTATTATTATATACCTGAAGCTCCATGGGATAGATGAAGTAGAGTTCACCTGTTTCTAGGACCTCGGGATATAAAGGGATAGAGTGTGACAGAGTGATGAGACATATATTTAGAAATAAATCAAGCAGACAGGAGGGCTTGAGTAGTGTAAGATAAATGATAACCATTGGTCAACCAGTTGAGAGTAGCTTGGGGTGAGAACCAACAGGTAGGAACCAATGACTTTTTCCAGACTTTTTTTTTCTCCTGGAAGCACTTGATATTTATAGGGGGGGGGGGAGGGGGCGGACCCTAGTAAAAGTATGTTTTCTTTATTTTCTATATAAATTCCATTTCTTCCATGCCTGGAAGAAACTCTGGTCAGCTGGTCGGTCAAGAGATATCGTTACCTATTGTGTAAACATAATTCGAGACCAGAACACTTCCATCGATAGTTGTAACTTAACTTTCATTGGTGCTTAAGCAAATGGGGGGGGGGGGGGGTGAGGGGGGGGGGGGGTGAGGCTGTGGACATAAGTAAAGCCAATACATAGACCAAAAGAAACCAGAGCATAGCTAACCTTTAGATACTTGAATGACTGTGATACATTATTTGGTGTGGACACGCCTACTTCTAAGATCTCATATAGTGTGTATCAAATCTTATCTCATGCATCGGCATCATAACTCCGGCATTGGCATTAAGCCTTAACCCAACTTCAAGCCTTACCCTCAGTGTTTCTTCCAGACTTTTTTCTCCGGGGGGAGGGGCACTTGAAATTTTCGGGGGGGGGGGGGGGCGGACACTGTTAAATATATATTTTTTCTATATAAATTATATAAATTTCATTTCGTTCGGGGTGGGGGGGGGGGGGGGGAAGGTGGGGCAGTAAAAATTTTTCGGGGGGGGGGGGGAGCTTCTCCCCCCCGAAGAGATGCCTGGAAAAAACTCTGCTTACCCTCATAGTCTTATGTGCATCCCAGCCCATCACTGAGCGTACGCATAGCCAGAGGCGTAGCGACCTTTCCCGGCGCCCGGGGACAAACTTTCGATTTGCACCCCCCTCTCGAACTTTTCATTTGCACCCCCTCCCTCAAACTTTCGATTTGCACCCCCCTCGAACTTTTCATTTGCACCCCCTTCCCTCAAACTTTCGATTTGCACCCCCCCCCCCCTCGAACTTTTCATTTGCACTCCCCCCCTCCCCCTCTGCGCATAGCTGATTCTAAAAACAAACCTGGATATTAGACGGCATTACATTGCCGGCTATCTTAAAAGTGTTGTTGTTTGTTACAGTTATTGAACTCTCTTTGCTTCACGTGTCTTGCAGTGTAGTCTCCGATGTCGGCAGTATGCGACAAGTTGTATTCAAGATTAGCTCGAGGACTACCGAGTCAAGTTCAGTGGATACTAGCCTGACGCATGGCTGTAAGTGTTGCTCTCTGGGTAGCTGTTGTTCCCTAGGCAGCTGCTGCTCTGGGAAGCTGTTGCTCTCTGGGTAGCTGTTGCTCTCTGTGTAGCTGTTGCTCTCTGGGTAGCTGTTGCTCTCTGTGTAGCTGTTGCTCTCTGTGTAGCTGTTGCTCTCTGTGTAGCTGTTGCTCTCTGAGTAGCTGTTGCTCTCTGGGTAGCTGTTGTTTTCTGGGCAAACTGTTGCTCTCTGGGTAGCTGTTGCTCTCTGGGTAGCTGCTGCTCTCTGGGTAGCTGTTGCTCTCTGGGTAGCTGTTGCTCTCTGGGTAGCTGTTGCTCTCTGGGTAGCTGCTGTTCTCTGGGCAACTGTTGCTCTCTGGGTAGCTGTTGCTCTCTGGGTAGCTGCTGCTCTCTGGGTAGCTGTTGTTCTCTGGGTAGCTGCTGCTCTCTGGGTAGCTGTTTTGTTTTTGTGTCTTTGTAGGGTTCAGTAGCGTCTACCAGCCTAGTACATGGCTTAAGTATTGCTCTCTGAGTAGCTGTTCTGTTGTGTTTCTGTACTCAAAGTGAGCGTATCGCTGTATATGGAAGTCACGGAGTCCTGAAATTTTAGAGGAGAATAATTTGACAAGGCGATGTGATATTTCATAGGATAAAATAAATTTTTTTTTACACAATACTCAATTAGAGGTTTAGTAAATCTTGGGGGAAGGGTGTCACTAGGTCGAGTGTCAACCTGTGCGGTAACTGAGGGTGTCACCCCCACCACCCTCGAACAATTTAGCATTTTCGGTTAGGTGTCACCCTCTCTCCCTACCATTTTATTAACTGTATAAAACTTGTTTCGAAAATAAATGTTACCATTTTTCGTCGTGCTGTCAGCTCCTAAATGGTGACAACCGATGCCCAGCCCTGTGACCCCATTGTATATATATACATATATATATGTACGTATATATATACATATATGTATATACATGCATATATATATATATATATATATATATATATATATATATATATATATATATATATATATATATATATATATATACATTCTGACTAGGTGACAGAAGAATTGTAGCCCTAAAGCTGGACCTGTGGCTAGATTTGGTTCTTGTACCCGCTGTTTAGGATGAAAGTCTAGCAGATGGTGGGCAAACAGGGACAACAAGCGACCATGGTTAAACGCCAGCAGCAAGCGGTTCTTGGCCGGACCGGTCAAACTCCGGAACCACGGAAACCAGTTCCCAGCCGGAACTTGAATAACGCCCCTGATCTGTTTCCGGCACGACAAACCCATTATCATGCGCAAAAAACCAGCGCTAGAAAGTTGCCAAGTATGCCGGTCAGTGACGTCATCAAGGAGCTAAAACGCAAAAGCATGCCGACGAGTTTATCGAAACGAAATTCCGCGACGATGGATTTGATGAAAAGGCAACTGGTCCGGGAAAAATCGTGCCGTGAGTTACAGCTGCTGAAGCGGGCGTCAAGCGTGTCTTGCGCCTGCGACATGACGCTGAACGACGCCGACAAACAGTACCTGAAAACCCAGCTCTCGATCTGGCTGCCTTGTGTCCTGAAACGACCGTCGCTCAGCGACCTAGAGGCCGCCATCGCCCAAATGGGAAGCCGTATACTCCGGAACGTCTCCAAATTTCAGCTGTTGGATTATAACGCCCAGCTTTCCATGTCGAAAGCGCAGCGGAATTTTTTCCGGAGGTGTCACCGAAACCAGCGGAAATCGCGGCATCCGTTGTATTATCCGTTATTTTTCCACAGCCGGCCGGCGTCGGTTACGGATGTCAATGCGAATGTCAAAGGTGACGGTGAGCTGTTGGTCGCTAAGAAAACCCAAAAGGAGACGAGTGGTGAAAGGAAAGACTGGCGCCACGCTTTGATGAAAGAAGACGTGGAAGTTCCGTGGCCTGAGAGAAATACAGGACAGATTGACGCGTCACGCCAGAGGGCGCTGCCGGGTATCAAAAAGATGATTGTACTTCCGGATTGGTTTTTCCGTGTTCTGGAAGACGACGCGTTCATCGACATCGCCCCAGCGGGTACGGAACTCGTGCCGAACTTCCTCGAGCTGGAGGACATGATCACATTTCCGCGGCGGCTCGCGGTCCGGAATATTCCGCTGTGTCATTCCGGCGGTGATGGGGTTAACCTCGTGACCTTCGTCGAACAAAGAAGTCAAGTGCAGGTCACGTCACTAAACGCCGAGTGTCAAAAGTCACGTGATGCAATGTTACCAAAAATAGACAAAAGTGTTATAAACGTAACTCACCAAAGGAAGAGCTCCAATGAGATAACTAGCAAACCCTCGCTGGTTTTGGTATCCCACAGTGTAAAAGACTCTTTAGAAGCAGAGAGTAACGAAACCGAAGAAGATCATGATACAGTGGACGACTTGTTTCCTCTTGAACGGTGCCTCAGTTTCAGTCACCATTGGAAAACTGCTGCCGGTGATATGAATACAAAATCAAGCACACAATTTTCGTTGAAAAGATCTAAAATTATGGATCAAATTTTTAGAAAACGAAACCGGAAGCGAGACAAGGCATCAACAGTTGAAACCGATGAAAATAGATCCAGACCAGTAAACCAGCCGAATGCTCACAATTTTGGGAATATACGAACAACCTCCGTCAAAAAAGATGAGCAGGTTGGGAATTCATCTGACTCCTGTCCACACATCGATACTGAAATCAAGACGTCAGCGGGCTGTTTTAACAGAAGCTGGAATAATTTAATCCAAACAGACAACAGCTTCTCGGCTGGCGACAGCTGTACTGGTAAAACTGACAACACGCTGGAAGAGCGACAACGAAAAAGGGCGTCAAAGGCGTCAAAGGCGGGTAGCTCGAAAAGAAAAGATCGCGGTCGACGTGTTGCAGGAGATGGCGCCTCGGGTGTTATTACTCAACATGCGGTATCCGAGCAACCACAGCTTCAGCCTCCCGACACCCAGGCTAACCTAAAGTTTGTCCGCTTTGTAGATCAGTGCCCGAGTGACCTTCCTAAGGTCAAGGACAGAAGCAACTCCTCCCTGCACGGGAACGAGAACGTGATCGAGTACTCGGGGAAATATTTACTCGACGACGTCGCCGGCTCGCAGGAGTTTTTGGCGGAAGCCACGCCCATTCGGGACGTCTACCTCGTCCACCGGAAGGACAGCGAGGAGGTCACGTGCCACAAAAGCGACATGTCGTTCCTCCGCGGGCTCGTGGACCAGAAAAAAGACCCCCCGGACCCCAAAGAGAATCTTCTTCACGACCCTGCCCGGCAAGCTTTGACGGATTTCATCCGCGAGCAATGGAGATCCGGCAGCCGGACCGACCAGGTGGACGATCTCCCGGCCCGGGGGGACACCGGGGAGTTGCATAGTCAGGCCCTGAGCCCCACTTGCGAGGAAATAAGTTGTGACAGTAGCCCGGACTCGCTGAGACGTGAGATTGGGGAACTTTATGCCGATATCATGCAGCGTTACAAGAAAGACATTCTGGGACAGGATTTTAAGAGTCGTTACCTTAAGAACAAACGGCATAAAAATAGCCTCGACCCAAAGTACGCCAACGAAGATCTGAGGTCGCCAACTGAAATAATTAATGTTTACACTGCAAACGTCAATACACAAGAATCACAGTCGGATAGTGAACAAAATGAGGTGAGTAAATGCCAGGTGACAAGCACAAATGAAGACATGAGCCCGACCATAACCCGATTATTTAATCGTTATCTGAACCCGGTCGTTGTGCAAGAACCAGTCGCCGTTAGGGATGAGATGGAGAAGATGACTCCACAACCAATCAAATCCCTGGACAAGATGCTCCCTCAACCAATCAAATCCCTGGACAAGATGCTACCACAACCAATCAAATCCTTGGACAAGGTGCTCCCACAACCAACCAAATCCCTGGACACGATGCTCCAACAACCAATCAAATCCATGGAGAAGATGCCCCCACAACCAACAACATCCCTGGGCACGGCTGAGATCCTCTGCCTCTTCGATCAGATCCTCGACAGCTACGCCAAGCTCGACTGTGAAAGTGATGGGAATCTCCCGGAGTCACGGACCTACACGTTTAACTCTTCCGGCTGGCGAGTGGGACCCGGCCCGCAAGCGGTAGAGCATGATGACGCCGTGGTGAAAGACCCACACGGGTGTCTTCAGCCTTTAGCAGACGTGTCGAAGACGAGAACGAAAATGTACGTGTTCCCCCAGAAGGAGGCGGCGAGTTTAGACAAAAACTGGGACGATCTAGGCCTGCCCGGTTTTTATCCGGTTCTCCGGTTTGATGAGACGGATGAAACCCAGAACCGGCAGTACAGCGACACGGAAGAATCGGAAGGACCGCCGCCGTTAAAAAAACTGGCATCCGAGTTCGCGCAAGGTTCCTTTCCCGCCAACGCGATGGACTCCATCGACGAAGCGGCCGTGTCGGATCTTGACCAAATGAAGCGCGCACCCAGCCGAGAGCAAGAACCAAAACAGCCGTCTAACGTCAGCTCCCAGAAGTCAAACCAAAACCACCTCTCCATCCCCCAGAGCGCCACCAACGAATCTGCAAGCAATCGCCACGAATTTCAGACTTCAAAACTGTCCACGGCAAACCCGGTCGAGCCGGCGCACTCCAACCCGCACGCGCTGGGTCAGCAGGCGCCAACGTACAACACGCCGTACGACCACGATATACAAAGCGGCCTCCACTCGCCCAGGTTCTCGCGTATGTCGTTTGGCATGCAGACGTCGCGCTACAACCACCCAGAGGCCGGCACGTCCTACTCCAAGCAGATCTCGCCTCGTCACTCCCTTCACGACGCCTCCACCATGTTCTCCTGCTCCAAGTTCCGAGCTGATGACGTAGACCTGCAGTACACCCCCGCCCTTTGCAGAACGCCATCTTTAATCTGCGCTGACCTCAAAAGCAGACAAATATGCTTTGATCCATGCGAGAAACTCACGTCACCCAGACCCGAGCGCTACGCATCGAATCTCTTATCCCAGTCCAACCCATACTCATGTTCCCCTTGCCGGAAATCCCAGACAACTTTTCCCCGTCCCAGACTTCGCTGCGATATCAAACAAGACAGGGGAAGCTACTGCCGAAGACCGGAAACAGCCAAGACTTGCTTTAAAAGAAACGTCTGCTGCGATCGCCTGCAAAGCGCAAAGACTTCCGGTTATTCGCCTTACGAGAGAAGAAGCTGTGAGTATTTTCACTCGCCCACTTCCAAACGTCTATCCGCTGTCGATAGTTTCATCCACTCCGAAGCGGCCGAGAGTAAAAAAGAGTTGGACTCTGCGAGCAAGATGGACGAGACTCTGGGCCGGAAGTTGTGCGAGATCCAGCGCGAGACGCTGGCGTACATCTCCCAAGTGCTCAGCACCTGGCAGGACGACTGCCGGTGCCGGAGGAACCCCACGGACGATGCCGTCACGTCTGTCCTGCGCGACCTTCCGCGGGCGTGCCGGAGCAGAAACTACGACAAGCCGCGAATCAGCAAAACCACGTTAGATGTGAGCCCGAACCCACCCTACCCCAGCCCTCCTTGCGAGTCACGGAAACAGTTCCCGTGCACGTTCGATGATATGTGCTCACCCAGAAGGAAGCCAAGCTCGAGGCAGTGGAAAGTGACGAAGGGCTGCCAGGCGGAGATGGATTCCTTGAAGAAATCCCCCAACCCCTGCCAGCAGGGCGTGGCCCACAGCGCCATACAAACCTGCGCCTGCCTGTCTAAACCCGACGGTCTCTGCCTGTGTGGGACCCTGTCAGATCGACCCAAGTGCTCGGTCAAGCTTGTGTGCAGGAAGGAGGTGGACCCGTGCCCGGGATATCAGAGCTCACGTGAGCTTAGAAAAACAAGTGATCGTTACGTCAAGTCCAGCTGCCCGTGTGCTCAAGATAACGAACCCAGTGAAAAGGTTACCTGCCCATGTGCTAAAGGTAAGCCGTATGAAAAGGCTACCTATCAAAGTAATAAAGATAATGAGGATCGCGACAAGACTAACTGTCCTTGCGCTAAAAGTAACGAACTTTATGATAAAGCTACCTATCAAAGTAATGAAGCCAGTGAACCCTATAAAAAATCTACATGTCCGTGTGCTAAAGATAACAAACCCTATGACAGGTCAACCTACCTAAGCTATAAAGGTCATGACCTCTTTGAAAAAACCACCTGTCCTTGTCTTAAAGCTAACGAACCCCAAGAAAAGATTATATATCCAAGTACTAAAGCTGGCGAATCTCACGCAAAGACGACGTGCCCATGCGAAAAATTGACCCCTAAAGTTACAAAAATCAACAAAAAATGTCAGATCGGTAACGCTGGTTTACGTACCGGCGAACCAATCTTTACCAACGGCAAGACCCTGGGGAAAATCATCTGCAGAAAGCAGGTGGACGAATGCGGGCGTTCAGCCACGGAGTGTTGGACAACGGACGTGTGCGAGGACAGCGAGCTGACCCCGACAAGCTCCGCGACGGCCGAGCCACCCAGCAACAAGCGGGACGCGGGCTACAGAGACACCGCGTCCGACACGATCGCGGAGATCTCCACCTTCCAGTCGGACTGCAAGATGTGCAAGAAGTCTCCAGTGACCAAGTTCAGCGAGCCGTCCACCAGCTGCTTCCCGACCCAGCCCAACTGCGCGCTGTGCGAACCTCGAGACTCCTGCAGCGACTTTAACGTGCTGCAGGTGGACAAGTTCAACAAGATCATCGCCAAGTCCCGCCGTCCCATCGTCCACATCCGGTACAAGGCCAAGAAAATGACCAAGTCGCCAAGCTGCACCAACATCGGCACCTACAAGAAGGAATCCACGGAAAAAAGTATGAAAAACTTAGCCGAGGAGCTGAAAGTAAAAATAGAGGAAATTATAACGAAAAGTAAAATTCTACAAAAAGAAGCGAATAAAGTGAAACGAGGTCAGACTTCCTGCACGCCGAAAAACGAAACCGGAAATGAAAGCCAAACTAGCTACTCTTGTTATCAGATTGAGTTGAACGACTCTCTTGATGAACTCAAGAAAAAACTATCCAACATATGCTCCAAACATTGCTTAAACACAGAGAAGAAGAAACCGGACTACAATTGTAATAACTCGGGTGCGTACATGACCAAACCTTTCATCGAGAAAACAATCCCCCAGGTATTTTTTAACGTGTGCTTTTCAGTAAAGAGCTACCAACCTCAAAACCACACCTATGATGAGGTTAAATCAGAACTCTCAAATCAGGATCTAACCCAAAAACCAAACGTTCCTAATGGAATACCAGAAACTGTAGCCCCGGCTCCAGCAAAAGAAAGCACGGCAGCTGTTGAACAAGATCAAAGCTGGAACGCTCTACCTCCGCCTGAGCGTGGAGCAGCGAACGACCGGTTGGTTCAGAAACAAGTCATTCGTTCTTCTCGTTTTGGTCGACATTTCCTGACCAAAACACCACATGAAGCAGTCCTTGCGTGTAGAAACAGAAACAACGAGGTGTGTTCGCAGCTGAGGCAGGACATTGCAAGTTCCTCTGCGAACGATACCTCGAGAGGGCTCCGCGGGGAGGATTCGTCCTGCAGCACTCAGCGTAGATTCCACACCAGCAGAAGCTGCGCACGGCGTTCAACGCGACACCTTGAATGCATCCACGAAGGGGTGGAGCCTTCCCCTTCGCATTCGAGTCTCTCAGAACAAACGCGACGTGATGAACGCGATGACATCTACACGACCCGTCTTCCCAATCACACACATCCACAAGTGTACAAACACAGGTCAGTCGAAAGAAAATACGAGACTCCACACCGCCGAAGATGTAGTGAGAATTCATTCCAACCAAGATCTAGCGAAGCCACCGGCGATGCTAGATATAACGAAACTCTACCATCTAGAAATAAAGGCACGCATATTGAACCCAACGGTACATTTGTTAAAAATGAAGAAAATGACCCTCATGGATCTAATAGACCCCGTACTAATTCTGTGGATCGCCACGTTGACAATCCAGCTCCACCCAGGTACTCTGACGTACCTGGATATATCGGCACTAATCTGACACCTGAATACTTTGGAACTACACCTGGAGGCGTGATAGGACCAGGAGCCTTTAGGGCTAGTCTAACACCTGAATGCTTTGGTACTACTTTAACGCCTTATTATTTTGGCGCTGCCTTGACGCCTGGAGTCATTGGTACTAATCTGACAACAGGGCGTCTGGGTATTAATCTAACACCTGGTAGCCTGGGTAGTACCCTAACACCTGGAGGCTTTGGTCCTACCATAATAACTGGAGGCCTAGGTCCTACCCTAACACCTGGAGGCCTTAGTACTAATTTAACACCAGGAGGCGATACTAATATAGCACCTGGAGGCATTGGTAATAATATGGCACCTGGAGGCCTTACTACTACCCTAACACCTGGAGGCTTTAGTACTAATTTAGCACCTGAAACCCTTGGTGCTAATATAGCACCTGGGGACCCTGATACTAATCTAGCACATGGCAGCCTTGCTGCTACCCTATTACCCGGAAGCCTTGTCTCTACTCTAACACCTGGAGGCCTTGGTAATACCCAGACACCCGGAGGCCTTGTCCCTAACTTAATACCTGGAAGCCTAGTCCCCACCCTCACACCTGAATACTTTGGAGCTACTCCGATGCCAGGATATTTCGGTACACCTCTAACCCCCGAATACTTCGCCTCGCGAAAAACAACCAAACACATCGACGCGCTTGCAGAATCCAAAGACAATACCACGCCTATCGTACCAACAACTACAGTCACGACAAACCCCGATATCGGCCATATCCCAGCACTCACAAACGGAAGTGTTGCTCAGTACCTCACTCCTTGGAGTGGAATGCGCTGCCTTTTTGACGGTAACACGCAAGCTCCTGCAAAAAACTTTTTTCCTACGAGATTGTCTTTTGACGACCAAGCTGGTTTACAGAAATTGTACCAAACTCCTTTTGCCGTACAATGCTCTGCCGGGTTCGAGAAAGGCGATAGTGGAGATGGTAAGGGAGAATCTAGTTCCCGTCATTACTGTGGTAATGGTGGATCTTACGACTCGCAGACTGAAATTAGAAGACCACGCCATACAACAATAATAGAAGATTACAGCAATGCATTATCTTCATCAACAACTAATCGAAACGAAAGTACTGCTAAAATAAATACAAAAAGTTGCCAGATAAATTTATCAAAAGAAAGCCGTTTGGATCAGAAAAATAAAATTAATACTAGTTCTTGCGTGGACGGAGACGATTTTTCAAAGCCGACGTCTGCAACTAAGAAGTTGCGTAAAGTTGCGGCGGAAGTCGTAAAAACACAGGATGTTTATATTCAGGCGCCATTTTCTCGAGATAACGTAGTTTCTCGAACGTTCACAATACACCCTAAAGAAACCAAGAAGAAAAGGACGACGAACAACAGAAGTCGTAAGACGGTCACCAAGAAAAAGCCGCCAAGAGGAGTCAAACATTCTAATCTCACGGTAAACAGTGACGCTTCTAGTCACGGCATTGAAGATCTGCCTTTCGATTCCACGAAAAGCAACGCCACCGATAATTCGTCATTCTCTGTTGAAATACGTTTAGAAAATGACAGTAGTTGTCTATCTCAAAACAAATCGTTCATTGGCCGAACACTGCACTGGTTACGTACACGGCTTGCGTCAGGTAGAAGAGCCGGGGACTTTAAGCAGGTTGCAAAACAAGAGTCGAAATGTCGTAATTCCGATGAAGCCGCGTCAAATCAGGACATGACGCCGCGGGACAAAAAAAGTCCAACCTTGTCTTGTATAGCCGAGCCCGAACTGTTACAAAAAGATTTAATCCAGTGGTGGAACTCACCCGCATGCTTGCAGGAGAGAAAAATCTTGCAGAAGATGGTGAGTACAAAATGTCCAGCCCTCGGTGCCAGATCAAACATAAATTTACCCGCTCATTCAAGCAGACGAACTACACGATCGTGTTTCTCTGATCACGTGAGAGAGAGGAGTCACGCTTTCGACAACACCCGTGACTCCAAACTAACAAACCGCGGTTTGAACGTATTTAACTCGAAAACGAATTTGATTCGTCCATACAGTTCCCCGGCTAAATTTAACTCAGGCGATGTTGACAACCGCAAGAATGTTTCAAAAACTGGATCGGAATCCGAAACGATAAATCCACAGGGGTACAAGATGGAGGAGGTATGCGGGTCTGGGGAATCTGTGGAGAGGAAGTCGCTCCCTGTTGTGGTTACCCACCACGAAGGTTCAGCGGGTTTGGCCGCGTCTCTCATCGATGCCAGAAAAGGTGAGAAGAAGGAACCGGAAACATGGACGAATGCGCTGATCAGCTGCGCCGAGATCACAGACGCCAACGATGACAGGGTGGTGATGGAGGGCGCCTTCTACCTGCCTGTGGCCGGGGATATCATGTACACGAACCCCCGCGTCCTGCCCTTCAGGCTGGTCCTGTTTAAAGCTGACCAACGCGGACCCAGGATTAAGATCGGTGGCTCATACTTTAGACACCTCCAGACACACGAGTCATTTTTTAAGTGGAACGTGAACATGGACCTTCAAGTTCCGACCCAGAGACGAAGTTTATAAAACCACCAGAGAAATGAATCATTTTCAAGTGGAAGTTTATAAAACCGCCAGAGAAATGAATCATTTTCAAGTGGAAGTTTATAAAACCGCCAGAGAAATGAATTATTTCCAAATGGAAGTTTATAAAACCTCCAGAGAAATGAATCATTTTCAAGTGGAAGTTTATAAAACCGCCAGAGAAATGAATCGTTTTCAAGTGGAAGTTTATAAAACCGACAGAGAAATGAATCATTTTCAAGTGGAAGTTTATAAAACCTCCAGAGAAATGAATTATTTCCAAGTGGAAAGTCGGCATCGATCTCAAGATGAATTGGGACTTACAAACATTAGTCTGTCACGGTAACTATACAATTCGAATCTGCCAGTAATTTTATAGATACACAACTTCAGTGAAATTGACTTAGCATCAGTTAAAAGGCTTAGTTTACCAAAGGTCTCCGATTAGATTTTAGCGATACCTAAAGCCAAATCTAGATCTACATACAATGGGAAATTAATTAGCCTTAGAAGACTTGAACCATATTTGAACTCTCATGTAGTGCGTCGTGCAAATGAAATAGCAATGTAATATTTTTTTGCAATAATTCAATTTGTTCTCTTACAATTTTAATTATACTGTTTTTAATAGTAAAAGAAAAATGTTTTTTTTTAAAACAATAACTCTATTAAATAAAAATTAACAAAATGTAAGTATTTAAAATGCTTTTATACGAAAGTAACAAAATGTTCTTTTTTTTTTTAACTTTCCGATTTCATTGGGATGATTTTTCTAATTGTAAGAAGCAAACGAACGCGCTAATAGAATTGTGCTTTGTATTTCATTTGCTGGCAGTAATAAATAAAAACAAAAACAAACTAGTACTTTTAGTATACTTTAATAACTTAGTATTTTTCTTTTCATTTTCCATTTCTTCAATTTTTTTAAACCATTTTAAAATTTGGATGTTAATGTCGTGTTTAGTTCATTTAAATTTGTTTTCTCTCTTTACAATTATGATACCCTGCATTGGTCACTACACGTAAGCATGTAAACCACAGAGGCCAGAGGCGTCATCTTCACCAATATAGGGCTGGTAAGTAGGTCACCAACAAGTTGTATGGCTCATGCAGGTTTTATTGAGCCGTAGAACTGGTTGGTGACCTACTTACCAGCCCTATATCCAATGTTTTATTAATTTGAAAGCTGGTAACCTAGGGACATACTCTACAACTTGCAAGATCCCTTAGTTAAAAGGAGGTATAATGAAAGTGCGATGCCAACACGCTGTAATTACAGCGGGAGGGGAAGGGGTATACAATTACTCAAATGAAAATTACCTAATTTGTAAATGACCCCCCCCCCCCATTAAATTGGGATTCTACAAAGGTCAAACTGAAACCGCTTTTTCGACTTCTCCTTTCTCCCCTAAAGCCCGTCGTCATAGGTGACACTGTGTCCAAGCTGGTGATCACATAGGTGACACTGTATCCCAACTGGTGATCACATAGGTGACACTGTGTCCCCAACTGGTGATCATATAGGTGACACTGTGTCCCCAGCTGGTGAGCACCGAGGTGACACTGTGTCCCCAACTGGTGATCACATAGGTGACACTGTGTCCCAAGCTGGTGATCATATAGGTGACACTGTGTCCCAAGCTGGTGATCATATAGGTGACACTGTGTCCCCAGCTGGTGATCATATAGGTGACACTGTGTCCCCAAATGGTGATCACATAGGTGACACTGTGTCCCCAACTGGTGATCGTATAGGTGACACTGTGTCCCCAGCTGGTGATCATATAGGTGACACTGTGTACCCAACTGGTGATACATAGGTGACACTGTGTCCCCAACTGGTAATCAGATAGGTGACACTGTGTCCCAACTAGTGATCACATAGGTGACACTGTGTCCCCAACTGGTGATCATATAGGTGACACTGTGTCCCCAACTGGTGATACATAGGTGACACTGTGTCCAGCTGGTGATCATATAGGTGACACTGTGTCCCCAGTTGGTGATACATAGGTGACACCGTGTCCCCAACTGGTGATCGTATAGGTGACACTGTGTCCCCAGTTGGTGATACATAGGTGACACTGTGTCCAGCTGGTGATCATATAGGTGACACTGTGTCCCCAGTTGGTGATACATAGGTGACACCGTGTCCCCAACTGGTGATCATACAGGTGACACTGTGTCCCCAACTAGTGATCACATAGGTGACACTGTGTCCCCAACTAGTGATCACATAGGTGACACTGTGTCCCCAACTGGTGATCAACGAGGTGACACTGTGTCCCCAGCTGGTGATCATATAGGTAACACTGTGTCCCAACTGGTGATACATAGGTGACACTGTGTCCCAACTGGTGATCACATAGGTGACACTGTGTCCCCAGCTGGTGATCATATAGGTGACACTGTGTCCCAACTGGTGATACATAGGTGACACTGTGTCCCCAGCTGGTGATCATATAGGTGACACTGTGTCCCAGGATCATATAGGTGACACTGTGTCACCAACTGGTGATCATATAGGTGACACTGTGTCCCCAGCTGGTGATCATGTAGGTGACACTGTGTCCCAGGATCATATAGGTGACACTGTGTCCCAACTGGTGAGCACCGAGGTGACACTGTGTCCCCAGCTGGTGATCATATAGGTGACACTGTGTCCCCAGCTGGTGATCATATAGGTGACACTGTGTCCCAACTGGTGATCACATAGGTGACACTGTGTCCCCAGGTGGTGATCATATAGGTGACACCGTGTCCCAGTTGGTGATCATATAGGTGACACTGTGTCCCACTGGTGATCATATAGGTGACACTGTGTCCAGCTGGTGATCATATAGGTGACACTGTGTCCCAAATGGTGATCATATAGGTGACACTGTGTCCAGCTGGTGATGTTTGAGGTGACACTGTGTCCCCAGCTGGTGATCATATAGGTGACACTGTGTCCCAGGATCATATAGGTGACACTGTGTCCAAGGTGGTGATCACATAGGTAACACTATTTCCCCAGTTGATGATACATAGGTGACACTGTGTCCCCAGTTGGTGATACATATAGGTGACACTGTGTCCCCAACTGGTAATCAGATAGGTGACACTGTGTCCCCAGCTGGTGATCATATAGGTGACACTGTGTCCCCAGCTGGTGATCATATAGGTGACACTGTGTCCCTAGCTGGTGATCACATAGGTGACACTGTGTCCCAGCTGGTGATCATATAGGTGACACTGTGTCCCCAGCTGGTGATCATATAGGTGACACTGTGTCCCCAGCTGGTGATACATAGGTGACACTGTTCACTGTATCCAGCTGGTGATACATAGGTGACACTGTGTCCCCAACTGGTGATCATATAGGTGACACTGTGTCCCCAACTGGTAATCAGATAGGTGACACTGTGTCCCTAGCTGGTGATCACATAGGTGACACTGTGTCCCCAACTGGTGATCATATAGGTGACACTGTGTCCCCAGCTGGTGATCATATAGGTGACACTGTGTCCCAGGATCATATAGGTGACACTGTGTCCAAGGTGGTGATCACATAGGTAACACTATTTCCCCAGTTGATGATACATAGGTGACACTGTGTCCCCAGTTGGTGATACATATAGGTGACACTGTGTCCCCAACTGGTAATCAGATAGGTGACACTGTGTCCCCAGCTGGTGATCATATAGGTGACACTGTGTCCCCAGCTGGTGATCATATAGGTGACACTGTGTCCCTAGCTGGTGATCACATAGGTGACACTGTGTCCCAGCTGGTGATCATATAGGTGACACTGTGTCCCCAGCTGGTGATCATATAGGTGACACTGTTCACTGTATCCAGCTGGTGATACATAGGTGACACTGTGTCCCCAACTGGTGATCATATAGGTGACACTGTGTCCCCAACTGGTAATCAGATAGGTGACACTGTGTCCCTAGCTGGTGATCACATAGGTGACACTGTGTCCCCAACTGGTGATCATATAGGTGACACTGTGTCCCCAGCTGGTGATCACATAGGTGACACTGTGTCCCCAGCTGGTGATCATATAGGTGACACTGTGTCCCCAACTGGTGATCACATAGGTGACACTGTGTCCAAGTTGGTGATCAACGAGGTGACACTGTATCCAGCTGGTGATCATATAGGTGACACTGTGTCCCAACGGGTGATACATAGGTGACACTGTGTCCCCAACTGGTGATCACATAGGTGACACTGTGTCCCAACTGGTGATCATATAGGTGACACTGTGTCACCAACTGGTGATCATATAGGTGACACTGTGTCCCCAGCTGGTGATCATATAGATGACACTGTGTCCCCAGCTGGTGATCATATAGGTGACACTGTGTCCCCAGCTGGTGATCAATGAGGTGTCTTTTGACGCTTTGCACACAACGATGAAAGGAAAAAAAACTATAAGGCCAACAAAACACATGTTACTAAAGAAGGTTTTAATAGGGTACATGTGCCACATTGATTAAACATAAAATTCATTATAAGCTTGATAAGATCAATTACAAAAACGTGTGTAAGCTGGACTTTACACGCGTAAGGGCGACACGGCTTTTGTAAAACCCATAAATTATTATACGATGCTTAATACGTGTTCATACAATTTTTTAAAACATTTATATAAAAATTGGCCCATTCCTTTTAACTACAACTACATCCATGTCATACTTAACAGAATACCTGCGGGTGATATCGTTGATAGAAATAATCGTACCTGATTCAAAACATGGCAGTCACGCAGGGCGAAATATGTAATCGACTACATTAAACCGACGATACCACTTGAATATTAGAGCGAAGACCTGGAAACGATGAATGAAGTGCAGCTCACAGAAAAAAGTACTCGATAAAAAGATAAATGGAGTGCAGATGAAACTTTTTCCTTTGTTGAAATCCCACGTTGTAACAAGATCGCCTTATACACTTAGAGGCGCACCTCCCGTTTGAAGGTGCACCTGTATCGTGGTGGGGTGGGTGAGCACTAGGTCACAGGATGACGGGTGGGGCGAGCTCCCCTGAGACCGTGCACGGGTTGTCCGGGTTGATGAGGGTGACCACACGTGAGAAGGGACCGAGGCGGGAGTTCTTGTTTCTCTCCAGGGGCAAAACGTACTCACACACGGGGAGTGGCCTGGGATAAAAATAAATAAAACGTTTCATGCATACAGGTATTATGTAAGTTTTACTGAAGGTGTTGTATGTGGTAATGTTAAGTCACCGTGAACAGCGTTGTATGTGGTCAGGTAATTAGACTTAGTCACCTGTGAACAACGTTGTATGTGGTAATGTTAAGGTACCTGTGAGCAGCTTTGTATGTGGTCAGGTAATTAGACTTAGTCACCTGTGAACAACGTTGTATGTGGTAATGTTAAGGTACCTGTGAACAGCTTTGTATGTGGCAGAGGCGTAGCGACCCTTCCCGGCGCCCGGGGACATACTTTCAATTTGGCGCCCCCTTGGGAGCAACTTTTCGATTTGCACCCCCCCTCGAACTTTTCATTTGCACCCCCCCTCAAACTTTCGATTTGCACCCCCCCCTCGAACTTTTCATTTGCACCCCCCCCCCCTCAAACTTTCAATTTGGCGCCTACCCTATGGTCGGCGCCCCCCCCCCCTCGCTACGCTACTGGTATGTGGTAATGTTAAGGTACCTGTGAACAGCTTTGTATGTGATCAGGTAATTAGACTTAGTCACCTGTGAACAACGTTGTATGTGGTAATGTTAAGGTACCTGTGAACAGCTTTGTATGTGGTAATGTTAAGGTACCTGTGAACAGCTTTGTATGTGGTCAGGTAATTAGACTTAGTCACCTGTGAACAGCATTGTATGTGGTAATGTTAAGTCACCTGTGAACAGCTTTGTATGTGGTAATGTTAAGGTACCTGTGAACAGCGTTGTATGTGGTCAGGTAATTAGACTTAGTCACCTGTGAACAGCGTTGTATGTGGTCAGGTAATTAGACTTAGTCACCTGTGAACAGCGTTGTATGTGATCAGGTAATTAGACCTAGTTACCTGTGAGCAGCGTTGTATGTGGTCAGGTAATTAGACTTAGTCACCTGTGAACAGCGTTGTATGTGGTCAGGTAATTAGACTTAGTCACCTGTGAACAGCGTTGTATGTGGTCAGGTAATTAGACTTAGTCACCTGTGAACAGCGTTGTATGTGGTCAGGTAATTAGACTTAGTCACCTGTGAACAGCGTTGTATGTGGTCAGGTAATTAGACTTAGTCACCTGTGAACAGCGTTGTATGTGGTAATGTTAAGGTACCTGTGAACAGCTTTGTATGTGGTAATGTTAAGGTACCTGTGAACAGCGTTGTATGTGGTCAGGTAATTAGACTTAGTCACCTGTGAACAACGTTGTATGTGGTAATGTTAAGGTACCTGTGAACAGCTTTGTATGTGGTCAGGTAATTCTCCTGTGAACAGCTTTGTATGTGGTAATGTTAAGGTACCTGTGAACAGCGTTGTATGTGGTCAGGTAATTAGACTTAGTCACCTGTGAACAGCGTTGTATGTGGTCAGGTAATTCACCTGTGAACAGCGTTGTATGTGGTCAGGTAATTAGACTTAGTCACCTGTGAACAGCGTTGTATGTGATCAGGTAATTAGACTTAGTCACCTGTGAACAGCGTTGTATGTGGTCAGGTAATTAGACTAAGTCACCTGTGAACAGCGTTGTATGTGGTAATGTTAAGTCACCTGTGAACAGCGTTGTATGTGGTCAGGTAATTAGACTTAGTCACCTGTGAACAGCGTTGTATGTGGTCAGGTAATTAGACTTAGTCACCTGTGATCAGCGTTGTATGTGGTCAGGTAATTAGACTTAGTCACCTGTGAACAGCGTTGTATGTGGTCAGGTAATTAGACTTAGTCACCTGTGAACAGCGTTGTATGTGGTCAGGTAATTAGACTAAGTCACATGTGAACAGCGTTGTATGTGGTCAGGTAATTAGACTAAGTCACCTGTGAACAGCGTTGTATGTGGTCAGGTAATTAGACTTAGTCACCTGTGAACAGCGTTGTATGTGATCAGGTAATTAGACTTAGTCACCTGTGAACAGCGTTGTATGTGGTCAGGTAATTAGACTTAGTCACCTGTGAACAGCGTTGTATGTGGTCAGGTAATTAGACTTAGTCACCTGTGAACAGCGTTGTATGTGGTAATGTTAAGGTACCTGTGAACAGCGTTGTATGTGGTCAGGTAATTAGACTTAGTCACCTGTGAACAGCGTTGTATGTGATCAGGTAATTAGACTTAGTCACCTGTGAACAGCGTTGTATGTGATCAGGTAATTAGACTTAGTCACCTGTGAACAGCGTTGTATGTGGTCAGGTAATTAGACTTAGTCACCTGTGAACAGCGTTGTATGTGGTCAGGTAATTAGACTTAGTCACCTGTGAACAGCGTTGTATGTGGTCAGGTAATTAGACTTAGTCACCTGTGAACAACGTTGTATGTGGTAATGTTAAGGTACCTGTGAACAGCGTTGTATGTGGTCAGGTAATTAGACTTAGTCACCTGTGAACAGCGTTGTATGTGGTAATGTTAAGTCACCTGTGAACAGCGTTGTATGTGGTCAGGTAATTAGACTTAGTCACCTGTGAACAGCGTTGTATGTGGTAATGTTAAGTCACCTGTGAACAGCGTTGTATGTGGTCAGGTAATTAGACTTAGTCACCTGTGAACAGCGTTGTATGTGGTCAGGTAATTAGACTTAGTCACCTGTGAACAGCGTTGTATGTGGTCAGGTAATTAGACTTAGTCACCTGTGAACAGCGTTGTATGTGGTCAGGTAATTAGACTTAGTCACCTGTGAACAGCGTTGTATGTGGTCAGGTAATTAGACTTAGTCACCTGTGAACAACGTTGTATGTGGTAATGTTAAGGTACCTGTGAACAGCTTTGTATGTGGCAGAGGCGTAGCGACCCTTCCCGGCGCCCGGGGACATACTTTCAATTTGGCGCCCCCTTGGGAGCAACTTTTCGATTAGCACCCCCCCTCGAACTTTTCATTTGCACCCCCCCTCAAACTTTCGATTTGCACCCCCCCCCCCCTCGAACTTTTCATTTGCACCCCCCCCCCCTCAAACTTTCAATTTGGCGCCTACCCTAAGGTCGGCGCCCGGGGATATATGTCCCCCCCGCCCCCCCCCCTCGCTACGCTACTGGTATGTGGTAATGTTAAGGTACCTGTGAACAGCTTTGTATGTGATCAGGTAATTAGACTTAGTCACCTGTGAACAACGTTGTATGTGGTAATGTTAAGGTACCTGTGAACAGCTTTGTATGTGGTAATGTTAAGGTACCTGTGAACAGCTTTGTATGTGGTCAGGTAATTAGACTTAGTCACCTGTGAACAGCATTGTATGTGGTAATGTTAAGTCACCTGTGAACAGCTTTGTATGTGGTAATGTTAAGGTACCTGTGAACAGCGTTGTATGTGGTCAGGTAATTAGACTTAGTCACCTGTGAACAGCGTTGTATGTGGTCAGGTAATTAGACTTAGTCACCTGTGAACAGCGTTGTATGTGGTCAGGTAATTAGACTTAGTCACCTGTGAACAGCGTTGTATGTGGTCAGGTAATTAGACTTAGTCACCTGTGAACAGCGTTGTATGTGGTAATGTTAAGGTACCTGTGAACAGCTTTGTATGTGGTAATGTTAAGGTACCTGTGAACAGCGTTGTATGTGGTCAGGTAATTAGACTTAGTCACCTGTGAACAACGTTGTATGTGGTAATGTTAAGGTACCTGTGAACAGCTTTGTATGTGGTCAGGTAATTCACCTGTGAACAGCTTTGTATGTGGTAATGTTAAGGTACCTGTGAACAGCGTTGTATGTGGTCAGGTAATTAGACTTAGTCACCTGTGAACAGCGTTGTATGTGGTCAGGTAATTCACCTGTGAACAGCGTTGTATGTGGTCAGGTAATTAGACTTAGTCACCTGTGAACAGCGTTGTATGTGATCAGGTAATTAGACTTAGTCACCTGTGAACAGCGTTGTATGTGGTCAGGTAATTAGACTAAGTCACCTGTGAACAGCGTTGTATGTGGTAATGTTAAGTCACCTGTGAACAGCGTTGTATGTGGTCAGGTAGTTAGACTTAGTCACCTGTGAACAGCGTTGTATGTGGTCAGGTAATTAGACTTAGTCACCTGTGAACAGCGTTGTATGTGGTAATGTTAAGTCACCTGTGAACAGCGTTGTATGTGGTCAGGTAATTAGACTTAGTCACCTGTGATCAGCGTTGTATGTGGTCAGGTAATTAGACTTAGTCACCTGTGAACAGCGTTGTATGTGGTCAGGTAATTAGACTTAGTCACCTGTGAACAGCGTTGTATGTGGTCAGGTAATTAGACTAAGTCACATGTGAACAGCGTTGTATGTGGTCAGGTAATTAGACTAAGTCACATGTGAACAGCGTTGTATGTGGTCAGGTAATTAGACTTAGCCACCTGTGAACAGCGTTGTATGTGGTCAGGTAATTAGACTTAGTCACCTGTGAACAGCGTTGTATGTGATCAGGTAATTAGACTTAGTCACCTGTGAACAGCGTTGTATGTGGTCAGGTAATTAGACTTAGTCACCTGTGAACAGCGTTGTATGTGGTCAGGTAATTAGACTTAGTCACCTGTGAACAGCGTTGTATGTGGTAATGTTAAGGTACCTGTGAACAGCGTTGTATGTGGTCAGGTAATTAGACTTAGTCACCTGTGAACAGCGTTGTATGTGATCAGGTAATTAGACTTAGTCACCTGTGAACAGCGTTGTATGTGATCAGGTAATTAGACTAAGTCACCTGTGAACAGCGTTGTATGTGGTAATGTTAAGTCACCTGTGAACAGCGTTGTATGTGGTCAGGTAGTTAGACTTAGTCACCTGTGAACAGCGTTGTATGTGGTCAGGTAATTAGATTTAGTCACCTGTGAACAGCGTTGTATGTGGTCAGGTAATTAGACTTAGTCACCTGTGAACAGCGTTGTATGTGGTCAGGTAATTAGACTTAGTCACCTGTGAACAACGTTGTATGTGGTAATGTTAAGGTACCTGTGAACAGCGTTGTATGTGGTCAGGTAATTAGACTTAGTCACCTGTGAACAGCGTTGTATGTGGTAATGTTAAGTCACCTGTGAACAGCGTTGTATGTGGTCAGGTAATTAGACTTAGTCACCTGTGAACAGCGTTGTATGTGGTAATGTTAAGTCACCTGTGAACAGCGTTGTATGTGGTCAGGTAATTAGACTTAGTCACCTGTGAACAGCGTTGTATGTGGTCAGGTAATTAGACTTAGTCACCTGTGAACAGCGTTGTATGTGGTCAGGTAATTAGACTTAGTCACCTGTGAACAGCGTTGTATGTGGTCAGGTAATTAGACTTAGTCACCTGTGAACAGCGTTGTATGTGGTCAGGTAATTAGACTTAGTCACCTGTGAACAACGTTGTATGTGGTAATGTTAAGGTACCTGTGAACAGCTTTGTATGTGGCAGAGGCGTAGCGACCCTTCCCGGCGCCCGGGGACATACTTTCAATTTGGCGCCCCCTTGGGAGCAACTTTTCGATTAGCACCCCCCCTCGAACTTTTCATTTGCACCCCCCCTCAAACTTTCGATTTGCACCCCCCCCCCCTCGAACTTTTCATTTGCACCCCCCCCCCCTCAAACTTTCAATTTGGCGCCTACCCTAAGGTCGGCGCCCGGGGACATATGTCCCCCCCGCCCCCCCCCCCCTCGCTACGCTACTGGTATGTGGTAATGTTAAGGTACCTGTGAACAGCTTTGTATGTGATCAGGTAATTAGACTTAGTCACCTGTGAACAACGTTGTATGTGGTAATGTTAAGGTACCTGTGAACAGCTTTGTATGTGGTAATGTTAAGGTACCTGTGAACAGCTTTGTATGTGGTCAGGTAATTAGACTTAGTCACCTGTGAACAGCATTGTATGTGGTAATGTTAAGTCACCTGTGAACAGCTTTGTATGTGGTAATGTTAAGGTACCTGTGAACAGCGTTGTATGTGGTCAGGTAATTAGACTTAGTCACCTGTGAACAGCGTTGTATGTGGTCAGGTAATTAGACTTAGTCACCTGTGAACAGCGTTGTATGTGGTCAGGTAATTAGACTTAGTCACCTGTGAACAGCGTTGTATGTGGTCAGGTAATTAGACTTAGTCACCTGTGAACAGCGTTGTATGTGATCAGGTAATTAGACCTAGTTACCTGTGAGCAGCGTTGTATGTGGTCAGGTAATTAGACTTAGTCACCTGTGAACAGCGTTGTATGTGGTCAGGTAATTAGACTTAGTCACCTGTGATCAGCGTTGTATGTGGTCAGGTAATTAGACTTAGTCACCTGTGAACAGCGTTGTATGTGGTCAGGTAATTAGACTTAGTCACCTGTGAACAGCGTTGTATGTGGTCAGGTAATTAGACTTAGTCACCTGTGAACAGCGTTGTATGTGGTAATGTTAAGGTACCTGTGAACAGCTTTGTATGTGGTAATGTTAAGGTACCTGTGAACAGCGTTGTATGTGGTCAGGTAATTAGACTTAGTCACCTGTGAACAACGTTGTATGTGGTAATGTTAAGGTACCTGTGAACAGCTTTGTATGTGGTCAGGTAATTCACCTGTGAACAGCTTTGTATGTGGTAATGTTAAGGTACCTGTGAACAGCGTTGTATGTGGTCAGGTAATTAGACTTAGTCACCTGTGAACAGCGTTGTATGTGGTCAGGTAATTCACCTGTGAACAGCGTTGTATGTGGTCAGGTAATTAGACTTAGTCACCTGTGAACAGCGTTGTATGTGATCAGGTAATTAGACTTAGTCACCTGTGAACAGCGTTGTATGTGGTCAGGTAATTAGACTAAGTCACCTGTGAACAGCGTTGTATGTGGTAATGTTAAGTCACCTGTGAACAGCGTTGTATGTGGTCAGGTAGTTAGACTTAGTCACCTGTGAACAGCGTTGTATGTGGTCAGGTAATTAGACTTAGTCACCTGTGAACAGCGTTGTATGTGGTAATGTTAAGTCACCTGTGAACAGCGTTGTATGTGGTCAGGTAATTAGACTTAGTCACCTGTGAACAGCGTTGTATGTGGTCAGGTAATTAGACTTAGTCACCTGTGAACAGCGTTGTATGTGGTCAGGTAATTAGACTTAGTCACCTGTGAACAGCGTTGTATGTGGTCAGGTAATTAGACTTAGTCACCTGTGAACAGCGTTGTATGTGGTCAGGTAATTAGACTAAGTCACCTGTGAACAGCGTTGTATGTGGTAATGTTAAGTCACCTGTGAACAGCGTTGTATGTGGTCAGGTAGTTAGACTTAGTCACCTGTGAACAGCGTTGTATGTGGTCAGGTAATTAGACTTAGTCACCTGTGAACAACGTTGTATGTGGTAATGTTAAGGTACCTGTGAACAGCTTTGTATGTGGCAGAGGCGTAGCGACCCTTCCCGGCGCCCGGGGACATACTTTCAATTTGGCGCCCCCTTGGGAGCAACTTTTCGATTAGCACCCCCCCTCGAACTTTTCATTTGCACCCCCCCTCAAACTTTCGATTTGCACCCCCCCCCTCGAACTTTTCATTTGCACCCCCCCCCCTCAAACTTTCAATTTGGCGCCTACCCTAAGGTCGGCGCCCGGGGACATATGTCCCCCCCGCCCCCCCCCCCCTCCCCTCGCTACGCTACTGGTATGTGGTAATGTTAAGGTACCTGTGAACAGCTTTGTATGTGATCAGGTAATTAGACTTAGTCACCTGTGAACAACGTTGTATGTGGTAATGTTAAGGTACCTGTGAACAGCTTTGTATGTGGTAATGTTAAGGTACCTGTGAACAGCTTTGTATGTGGTCAGGTAATTAGACTTAGTCACCTGTGAACAGCATTGTATGTGGTAATGTTAAGTCACCTGTGAACAGCTTTGTATGTGGTAATGTTAAGGTACCTGTGAACAGCGTTGCATGTGGTCAGGTAATTAGACTTAGTCACCTGTGAACAGCGTTGTATGTGGTCAGGTAATTAGACTTAGTCACCTGTGAACAGCGTTGTATGTGGTCAGGTAATTAGACTTAGTCACCTGTGAACAGCGTTGTATGTGGTCAGGTAATTAGACTTAGTCACCTGTGAACAGCGTTGTATGTGATCAGGTAATTAGACCTAGTTACCTGTGAGCAGCGTTGTATGTGGTCAGGTAATTAGACTTAGTCACCTGTGAACAGCGTTGTATGTGGTCAGGTAATTAGACTTAGTCACCTGTGATCAGCGTTGTATGTGGTCAGGTAATTAGACTTAGTCACCTGTGAACAGCGTTGTATGTGGTCAGGTAATTAGACTTAGTCACCTGTGAACAGCGTTGTATGTGGTCAGGTAATTAGACTTAGTCACCTGTGAACAGCGTTGTATGTGGTAATGTTAAGGTACCTGTGAACAGCTTTGTATGTGGTAATGTTAAGGTACCTGTGAACAGCGTTGTATGTGGTCAGGTAATTAGACTTAGTCACCTGTGAACAACGTTGTATGTGGTAATGTTAAGGTACCTGTGAACAGCTTTGTATGTGGTCAGGTAATTCACCTGTGAACAGCTTTGTATGTGGTAATGTTAAGGTACCTGTGAACAGCGTTGTATGTGGTCAGGTAATTAGACTTAGTCACCTGTGAACAGCGTTGTATGTGGTCAGGTAATTCACCTGTGAACAGCGTTGTATGTGGTCAGGTAATTAGACTTAGTCACCTGTGAACAGCGTTGTATGTGATCAGGTAATTAGACTTAGTCACCTGTGAACAGCGTTGTATGTGGTCAGGTAATTAGACTAAGTCACCTGTGAACAGCGTTGTATGTGGTAATGTTAAGTCACCTGTGAACAGCGTTGTATGTGGTCAGGTAGTTAGACTTAGTCACCTGTGAACAGCGTTGTATGTGGTCAGGTAATTAGACTTAGTCACCTGTGAACAGCGTTGTATGTGGTAATGTTAAGTCACCTGTGAACAGCGTTGTATGTGGTCAGGTAATTAGACTTAGTCACCTGTGAACAGCGTTGTATGTGGTCAGGTAATTAGACTTAGTCACCTGTGAACAGCGTTGTATGTGGTCAGGTAATTAGACTTAGTCACCTGTGAACAGCGTTGTATGTGGTCAGGTAATTAGACTTAGTCACCTGTGAACAGCGTTGTATGTGGTCAGGTAATTAGACTAAGTCACCTGTGAACAGCGTTGTATGTGGTAATGTTAAGTCACCTGTGAACAGCGTTGTATGTGGTCAGGTAATTAGACTTAGTCACCTGTGAACAGCGTTGTATGTGGTCAGGTAATTCACCTGTGAACAGCGTTGTATGTGGTCAGGTAATTAGACTTAGTCACCTGTGAACAGCGTTGTATGTGATCAGGTAATTAGACTTAGTCACCTGTGAACAGCGTTGTATGTGGTCAGGTAATTAGACTAAGTCACCTGTGAACAGCGTTGTATGTGGTAATGTTAAGTCACCTGTGAACAGCGTTGTATGTGGTCAGGTAGTTAGACTTAGTCACCTGTGAACAGCGTTGTATGTGGTCAGGTAATTAGACTTAGTCACCTGTGAACAGCGTTGTATGTGGTAATGTTAAGTCACCTGTGAACAGCGTTGTATGTGGTCAGGTAATTAGACTTAGTCACCTGTGAACAGCGTTGTATGTGGTCAGGTAATTAGACTTAGTCACCTGTGAACAGCGTTGTATGTGGTCAGGTAATTAGACTTAGTCACCTGTGAACAGCGTTGTATGTGGTCAGGTAATTAGACTTAGTCACCTGTGAACAGCGTTGTATGTGGTCAGGTAATTAGACTAAGTCACCTGTGAACAGCGTTGTATGTGGTAATGTTAAGTCACCTGTGAACAGCGTTGTATGTGGTCAGGTAGTTAGACTTAGTCACCTGTGAACAGCGTTGTATGTGGTCAGGTAATTAGACTTAGTCACCTGTGAACAACGTTGTATGTGGTAATGTTAAGGTACCTGTGAACAGCTTTGTATGTGGCAGAGGCGTAGCGACCCTTCCCGGCGCCCGGGGACATACTTTCAATTTGGCGCCCCCTTGGGAGCAACTTTTCGATTAGCACCCCCCCTCGAACTTTTCATTTGCACCCCCCCTCAAACTTTCGATTTGCACCCCCCCCCTCGAACTTTTCATTTGCACCCCCCCCCCTCAAACTTTCAATTTGGCGCCTACCCTAAGGTCGGCGCCCGGGGACATATGTCCCCCCCGCCCACCCCCCTCGCTACGCTACTGGTATGTGGTAATGTTAAGGTACCTGTGAACAGCTTTGTATGTGATCAGGTAATTAGACTTAGTCACCTGTGAACAACGTTGTATGTGGTAATGTTAAGGTACCTGTGAACAGCTTTGTATGTGGTAATGTTAAGGTACCTGTGAACAGCTTTGTATGTGGTCAGGTAATTAGACTTAGTCACCTGTGAACAGCATTGTATGTGGTAATGTTAAGTCACCTGTGAACAGCTTTGTATGTGGTAATGTTAAGGTACCTGTGAACAGCGTTGCATGTGGTCAGGTAATTAGACTTAGTCACCTGTGAACAGCGTTGTATGTGGTCAGGTAATTAGACTTAGTCACCTGTGAACAGCGTTGTATGTGGTCAGGTAATTAGACTTAGTCACCTGTGAACAGCGTTGTATGTGGTCAGGTAATTAGACTTAGTCACCTGTGAACAGCGTTGTATGTGATCAGGTAATTAGACCTAGTTACCTGTGAGCAGCGTTGTATGTGGTCAGGTAATTAGACTTAGTCACCTGTGAACAGCGTTGTATGTGGTCAGGTAATTAGACTTAGTCACCTGTGATCAGCGTTGTATGTGGTCAGGTAATTAGACTTAGTCACCTGTGAACAGCGTTGTATGTGGTCAGGTAATTAGACTTAGTCACCTGTGAACAGCGTTGTATGTGGTCAGGTAATTAGACTTAGTCACCTGTGAACAGCGTTGTATGTGGTAATGTTAAGGTACCTGTGAACAGCTTTGTATGTGGTAATGTTAAGGTACCTGTGAACAGCGTTGTATGTGGTCAGGTAATTAGACTTAGTCACCTGTGAACAACGTTGTATGTGGTAATGTTAAGGTACCTGTGAACAGCTTTGTATGTGGTCAGGTAATTCACCTGTGAACAGCTTTGTATGTGGTAATGTTAAGGTACCTGTGAACAGCGTTGTATGTGGTCAGGTAATTAGACTTAGTCACCTGTGAACAGCGTTGTATGTGGTCAGGTAATTCACCTGTGAACAGCGTTGTATGTGGTCAGGTAATTAGACTTAGTCACCTGTGAACAGCGTTGTATGTGATCAGGTAATTAGACTTAGTCACCTGTGAACAGCGTTGTATGTGGTCAGGTAATTAGACTAGGTCACCTGTGAACAGCGTTGTATGTGGTAATGTTAAGTCACCTGTGAACAGCGTTGTATGTGGTCAGGTAGTTAGACTTAGTCACCTGTGAACAGCGTTGTATGTGGTCAGGTAATTAGACTTAGTCACCTGTGAACAGCGTTGTATGTGGTAATGTTAAGTCACCTGTGAACAGCGTTGTATGTGGTCAGGTAATTAGACTTAGTCACCTGTGAACAGCGTTGTATGTGGTCAGGTAATTAGACTTAGTCACCTGTGAACAGCGTTGTATGTGGTCAGGTAATTAGACTTAGTCACCTGTGAACAGCGTTGTATGTGGTCAGGTAATTAGACTTAGTCACCTGTGAACAGCGTTGTATGTGGTCAGGTAATTAGACTAAGTCACCTGTGAACAGCGTTGTATGTGGTAATGTTAAGTCACCTGTGAACAGCGTTGTATGTGGTCAGGTAGTTAGACTTAGTCACCTGTGAACAGCGTTGTATGTGGTCAGGTAATTAGACTTAGTCACCTGTGAACAGCGTTGTATGTGGTAATGTTAAGTCACCTGTGAACAGCGTTGTATGTGGTCAGGTAATTAGACTTAGTCACCTGTGAACAGCGTTGTATGTGGTCAGGTAATTAGACTTAGTCACCTGTGAACAGCGTTGTATGTGGTCAGGTAATTAGACTTAGTCACCTGTGAACAGCGTTGTATGTGGTCAGGTAATTAGACTTAGTCACCTGTGAACAGCGTTGTATGTGGTCAGGTAATTAGACTTAGTCACCTGTGAACAGCGTTGTATGTGATCAGGTAATTAGACTTAGTCACCTGTGAACAGCGTTGTATGTGGTCAGGTAATTAGACTTAGTCACCTGTGAACAGCGTTGTATGTGGTCAGGTAATTAGACTTAGTCACCTGTGAACAGCGTTGTATGTGGTCAGGTAATTAGACTTAGTCACCTGTGAACAACGTTGTATGTGGTAATGTTAAGGTACCTGTGAACAGCGTTGTATGTGGTCAGGTAATTAGACTTAGTCACCTGTGAACAGCGTTGTATGTGGTAATGTTAAGTCACCTGTGAACAGCGTTGTATGTGGTCAGGTAATTAGACTTAGTCACCTGTGAACAGCGTTGTATGTGGTAATGTTAAGTCACCTGTGAACAGCGTTGTATGTGGTCAGGTAATTAGACTTAGTCACCTGTGAACAGCGTTGTATGTGGTCAGGTAATTAGACTTAGTCACCTGTGAACAGCGTTGTATGTGGTCAGGTAATTAGACTTAGTCACCTGTGAACAGCGTTGTATGTGGTCAGGTAATTAGACTTAGTCACCTGTGAACAGCGTTGTATGTGGTCAGGTAATTAGACTAAGTCACCTGTGAACAGCGTTGTATGTGGTAATGTTAAGTCACCTGTGAACAGCGTTGTATGTGGTCAGGTAATTAGACTTAGTCACCTGTGAACAGCGTTGTATGTGGTAATGTTAAGTCACCTGTGAACAGCGTTGTATGTGGTCAGGTAATTAGACTTAGTCACCTGTGAACAGCGTTGTATGTGGTCAGGTAATTAGACTTAGTCACCTGTGAACAGCGTTGTATGTGGTCAGGTAATTAGACTTAGTCACCTGTGATCAGCGTTGTATGTGGTAATGTTAAGTCACCTGTGAACAGCTTTGTATATGGTCAGGTAATTAGACTTAGTCACCTGTGAACAACGTTGTATGTGGTCAGGTAATTAGACTTAGTCACCTGTGAACAGCGTTGTATGTGGTCAGGTAATTAGACTTAAACACCTGTGAACAGCGTTGTATGTGGTCAGGTAATTAGACTAAGTCACCTGTGAACAGCGTTGTATATGGTAATGTTAAGGTACCTGTGAACAGCGTTGTATGTGGTCAGGTAATTAGACTTAGTCACCTGTGAACAGCGTTGTATGTGGTCAGGTAATTAGACTAAGTTACCTGTGAACAGCGTTGTATGTGGTAATGTTAAGTCACCTGTGAACAGCGTTGTATGTGGTCAGGTAATTAGACTTAGTCACCTGTGAACAGCGTTGTATGTGGTTATGTTAAGTCACCTGTGAAAAGCGTTGTATGTGGTCAGGTAATTAGACTTAGTCACCTGTGAACAACGTTGTATGTGGTAATGTTAAGGTACCTGTGAACAGCGTTGTATGTGGTCAGGTAATTAGACTTAGTCACCTGTGAACAGCGTTGTATGTGGTAATGTTAAGTCACCTGTGAACAGCGTTGTATGTGGTCAGGTAATTAGACTTAGTCACCTGTGAACAGCGTTGTATGTGGTAATGTTAAGTCACCTGTGAACAGCGTTGTATGTGGTCAGGTAATTAGACTTAGTCACCTGTGAACAGCGTTGTATGTGGTCAGGTAATTAGACTTAGTCACCTGTGAACAGCGTTGTATGTGGTCAGGTAATTAGACTTAGTCACCTGTGAACAGCGTTGTATGTGGTCAGGTAATTAGACTTAGTCACCTGTGAACAGCGTTGTATGTGGTCAGGTAATTAGACTAAGTCACCTGTGAACAGCGTTGTATGTGGTAATGTTAAGTCACCTGTGAACAGCGTTGTATGTGGTCAGGTAATTAGACTTAGTCACCTGTGAACAGCGTTGTATGTGGTAATGTTAAGTCACCTGTGATTAGCGTTGTATGTGGTCAGGTAATTAGACTTAGTCACCTGTGAACAGCGTTGTATGTGGTCAGGTAATTAGACTTAGTCACCTGTGAACAGCGTTGTATGTGGTCAGGTAATTAGACTTAGTCACCTGTGATCAGCGTTGTATGTGGTAATGTTAAGTCACCTGTGAACAGCTTTGTATATGGTCAGGTAATTAGACTTAGTCACCTGTGAACAACGTTGTATGTGGTCAGGTAATTAGACTTAGTCACCTGTGAACAGCGTTGTATGTGGTCAGGTAATTAGACTTAAACACCTGTGAACAGCGTTGTATGTGGTCAGGTAATTAGACTAAGTCACCTGTGAACAGCGTTGTATATGGTAATGTTAAGGTACCTGTGAACAGCGTTGTATGTGGTCAGGTAATTAGACTTAGTCACCTGTGAACAGCGTTGTATGTGGTCAGGTAATTAGACTAAGTTACCTGTAAACAGCGTTGTATGTGGTAATGTTAAGTCACCTGTGAACAGCGTTGTATGTGGTCAGGTAATTAGACTTAGTCACCTGTGAACAGCGTTGTATGTGGTTATGTTAAGTCACCTGTGAAAAGCGTTGTATGTGGTCAGGTAATTAGACTTAGTCACCTGTGAACAGCGTTGTATGTGGTAATGTTAAGTTACCTGTGAACAGCGTTGTATGTGGTCAGGTAATTAGACTTAGTCACCTGTGAACAGCGTTGTATGTGGTCAGGTAATTAGACTTAGTCACCTGTGAACAGCGTTGTATGTGGTAATGTTAAGTCACCTGTGAACAGCGTTGTATGTGGTCAGGTAATTAGACTTAGTCACCTGTGAACAGCGTTGTATGTGGTAATGTTAAGTCACCTGTGAACAACGTTGTATGTGGTCAGGTAATTAGACTTAGTCACCTGTGAACAGCGTTGTATGTGGTCAGGTAATTAGACTTAGTCACCTGTGATCAGCGTTGTATGTGGTAATGTTAAGTCACCTGTGAACAGCTTTGTATGTGGTCAGGTAATTAGACTTAGTCACCTGTGAACAACGTTGTATGTGGTCAGGTAATTAGACTTAGTCACCTGTGAACAGCGTTGTATGTGGTCAGGTAATTAGACTTAAACACCTGTGAACAGCGTTGTATGTGGTCAGGTAATTAGACTAAGTCACCTGTGAACAGCGTTGTATATGGTAATGTTAAGGTACCTGTGAACAGCGTTGTATGTGGTCAGGTAATTAGACTTAGTCACCTGTGAACAGCGTTGTATGTGGTCAGGTAATTAGACTAAGTTACCTGTGAACAGCGTTGTATGTGGTAATGTTAAGTCACCTGTGAACAGCGTTGTATGTGGTCAGGTAATTAGACTTAGTCACCTGTGAACAGCGTTGTATGTGGTTATGTTAAGTCACCTGTGAACAGCGTTGTATGTGGTCAGGTAATTAGACTTAGTCACCTGTGAACAGCGTTGTATGTGGTAATGTTAAGTTACCTGTGAACAGCGTTGTATGTGGTCAGGTAATTAGACTTAGTCACATGTGAACAGCGTTGTATGTGGTAATGTTAAGTCACCTGTGAACAGCGTTGTATGTGGTCAGGTAATTAGACTTACCTGTGAACAGCGTTGTATGTGGTCAGGTAATTAGACTTACCTGTGAACAGCGTTGTATGTGGTCAGGTAATTAGACTTACCTGTGAACAGCGTTGTATGTGGTCAGGTAATTAGACTTGTCCCCATGCCTAAGCTCCACGTCTGAGGAGATGTGCTCCACCATCTGCTTGTGACCCGTGTAGCCGGGGTTGTCTTTACGGCTGCTCAAAGGGAAGAAGATGATTTTTTTAAAAATAAAATATTTGCGTCTTTATTAGTTGTGGCGGACATTTTGGCCTAGCGGTAGAGCGGTAGACTGCTAATCCAAAGGTCTTGAGTTTGAATCCGGGTACAAGTCAGTAGAACATTCCTGAGTTCACCCAGCTCTGATGGGTACCTAACTCACGTTAAAAGTAAAGGCGGCTGGGCATAGTGCTGACCACACTTTCTCTTCATATGCCGAGGTCATAGAAACAGGTGAACTCTACTTCACTTTCCCCATGGACGGACAGGTTCGAAAAGGGAATTTTTATTCGTTAAAAGGTCGTAGTTAAACTTTTTGGTTACCCTCTGCTTTGCTGAAGTATTTTATTAATTGTATCATCTAGTTTTGAATTACGTGTATTTTATATTAAGAAAAATACAACAAAGGGTTACTCATAGCCCTTCTGTAATAACTCCCCCTAGTTACGCCACTGCGTAACTTAAAGCAAGTAAAGTGTTGATGGTACGGAACTTAAGGCATAAAATAGACATAAACAGCCACTTACTATCCAGACATAAACAGCCACTTACTATCCAGACATAAACAGCCACTTACTATCCAGACATAAACAGCCACTTACTATCCAGACATAAACAGCCACTTACTATCCAGACATAAACAGCCACTTACTATATAGACATCCACTTACTATCCAGACATAAACAGCCACTTACTATCCATAAGCTATAGCATCGTGTCGGACAAGGTTCCGGATAAAGTCCCAGCGTTCCTTCTCGTATGTTGGGTCGTGGTATCGAAGTCTTTAATTATAGGAAAACAAGAAACTTAATTAAAGGAAAACATGAAAGCATTTTTTTTTATTTTCAACGGTGACATAGGTCTGGTAATTTTTAAAAAATAAATAAATTCAGTACTCAATCCTAATTTATAAAAGGCCATGTGCGCTCTTCTCTCTCTCTCTCTCTTTCTCTGTCCGCAAAAAATTTTCGCCGGACATCACGTCAGAATCGGCAGCGGTATATGGAGAACTTTTTACGGACTTTTGTTGAAAATAATATGTTAGATGTTTTAAATGTATAACCACAATTTTACTTAAAGAAGAAAAATAAAAATTAAAGGCGTATTCGAATGTAGAGAAACAGTATTATTTATGCAACCGGAAAAGCATTAATATATGTGAAAAAGAACGCATAAAACTGTGACGTCACTATTGCTTATACATTAACTAATGACGTCATCTGCCGTGTTAAGAATGAAAAGAAATGAACTATTTCATTCAAATTTGATTTAGATCTACGTACACTATGAAATGTATACAATACAATTTTTCCGGCCTAAACTCATAAAATTTATTTTATGTATTTGGATTCTAGATCTAGAGATTCTAGATCTAGACTAAATCTAAATCTAAATCTACGCAATAACTAGATCTAGACGTAGACGCTAAGATCTAGATTTAGACTCTAACTTCTCTAAAATCAATTCCAAAAATAAATTTCTATATTAGGACTAAACTATTTCAAGACTTATTTATTTTATACAAAATCTTTGTTTGGAACTGGCTAATTTGGGATAAAAAATTAATTTGAAAGAATAGGCATATTCGCGTAAGTTAAGATTTTAAAATACGTGTTTCATTCTCCGTATTTTATAAGGTGCCTAAATAGCGGAGATGTTAGTGTACATTAAACCACGCAGGTGGTGCGGGTTCGAGACACAGCAAGTCAACTTGGTTAATGTATTCTTTTTTATTATGCTCGGGCTAAACTTAAAAAAAAAATTCTTTTAGGAATCTAGATCTAGATCTAGATTGTCGGGTGTCCGATAGGGCACTTCCCGGCGCCGCAGGCGCTTCAAATTTGGCATGATCTTGCCTTGGTGCGACAGAACACGGGGGCCGGTTGGCCGAAAAGTCTACGATGTGGGGGTCAAAACTGACCTCGACTGACCGGTACCTTATATGAGCTATAAATCGAAAAAAAATGTCCACGGAGGAACCTCTTCATAACTCTTGAGGTCGTAGACCGACCTTCGGGCGAATTAATTAAGCATTCAAATTCTCAATGTTTTCGAAAGCCTAAGCGAAGCTGGGCAGCATGCCTAGTTTAATATAATGATCACAAGCTCAAATGACTCAGTCACGTGACTAGATCAAGTCACGTGATTAAACCACATGACCGTGTCCCACCAGCATGAACCACCTGGGCAGCGTGACGGTTCTGGTGCCAGCGTCCGTCAGCACTGGAACCCTCTTCAACGGCTGCCACACCCCCGCGTCCGGCCGGGCGGTCAGTTCCCGCCACTCATACAAGCCTCGATCTGGATCGTTGCTGTAGCTCCCCAGTGGGGCCTTGTCTTCGGAGATGGGGGGCTGTTTCTCAATGCGGCTCTTGAGCAGCGGGTCGGCCTTGACCTCGTACGTGATGGGGGGAAGTCGCTAAAATCATAAAGATGTTAATTTTATACGTTGTGACCAGAGGCGTAGCGATGGGGGGGGGGGGGGGGGGGGCAGGGGGGTACATATTTCCCCGGGCGCCGGCCCTAGGGGGCGCCAAGATGGGTTGTAAAAACAAATTAAAATGTCATTTTAGCTGCATTTTTTGTTGGGGGGGGGGGGTGCAAATCGAAAATTTGCTCCCGAGAGGGGCGCCAAATTGAAAGTTTGTCCCCGGGCGCCGGGAAGGGTCGCTACGCCTCTGGTTGTGACAAATAGTTGTCAAGTACTTAAAAAAAAAAAATTATACACTGTTTAACGCTGCTCCAAAACTTTTCTCGCGCTGGTGGCTTTACCACAGCACCTCTCACCTTCACGACACCCGCAACACATATTAACTTCATGACACCCTCAACAACACCCATCATGACAAGATTTTCACACCAACCCCCTCACCACAAAACACACATCGGCCCTCATCTCAATGATACCCCAACACCACTACCCATAACAACATCCACACCACCCCTCACCATAATAACACCCACACCACCCCTCACCTTAACAACACCCACACCACCCCTCACAATAACAACACCCACACCACCCCTCACAATAACAACACCCACACCACCCCTTACCATAATAACACCCACACCACTACTCACCCTAACAACACACCCACACCACCCCTCACAATAACAACACCCACACCACCCCTCACAATAACAACACCTACACCACTCCTCACCTTAACAACACCCACACCACCCCTCACCCTAACAACACCTACACCACTCCTCACCTTAACAACACCCACACCACCCCTCACCCTAACAACACCTACACCACCCCTCAATATTAGGAAACCCACAACACCTCTCACCATTCTGACACCCACATCACCCTTACCATAACGACACAACACCTCTAACCCCTACAACACAAAAACCACTAATCTTAAATACAAATCTTTACCAACAACACCAAACGCTATTCTTTAAAAAAAAATCCCACCTCTTTCATTTGGAAGTGGTTCAGGTACATATCCTGATTGGTGGTTTTCCAGACCAGCCTCTTAGCCAGCTCGTCCAGTTCAATGGCGGTGGAGTGTTGACACTTGGCAGACAGCTGGGGGTACTGCTCGAGGAGCTCAGCCGATATGACGTCCTTCTTTTGTACATCGTTGAACCGGACGAGGGTGTAGGGTCTGGAACAGGGGAGGTTCAAATACCTGGTGGAAAGGGAGGGGGTCGGTTAGTTTTATTCAAGGTTATATATATTGTTACGACTCCCTTCTCTAATCCTTTCGAACTAGTCAGGGAATCGTAAACAAGAAGAAAAAAATAAAAATAAATAAACGCCACTTCAGTAATCTCTATTTATTTCCACAAATTACAACACTTAAAGTTAACCCGCCACCGAAGTACAACGATCAGAAATATACACAAATAGCTACAAACAACTAAAGTTCTTAGCACGACTACCCTACTTATCCCTAACTGTCTAACTAGCCTAGGTCTACTACAGTACAGGCATCTCTTGGCTGTCCACTAGCTCACAGAGACGCCCCATGTCTGTCTCCTCTAGACCTAGCTATCCGAGTCCGTCTCCGTGTGTGAGTGTCCCTGAGTGTCCGACTCGTGAGTCTACCTCTGAGTGTCCAGTGTGTGGGGCTAATTATGCACCAACACGTCCCACTCAAGCCTAACCTAATTAAATGTCGCCAACAGGTCTGGGGTACCTGATTAAATTGTCAGACCCTGCTAATATACTACCCCCATTACGGTCCCTAGGCCAACTAGATACGTGTCTTCTACACCTACCCCCATTGATGCCGTCGTCCGTAAATGTGACCTAATTCTTACACGTGCCTCGTTGATTGTCTCCATCTAGACCTGTTCAATCTGGGTCACGTCTATTGTCAACCTTACCCCTGCTATATACGTCCCCAGTCTGCTTTTCCCTACATTTACATACCAGGCCAGGCGATTCAGGTGAGAAGGGGGGGGGGGGGGGGTAACCCGCTAGCATCAACAATAACATCCCACCCTTTGTCTCTTTCACGACCTGCGCCAGTCCGTGGCATCTCTCATTACGGGCTGGCCCGACCACGAAAAAGGGGGTTCACGTCGAGAGTTCCCCCCATCCATAAATCTCTAGGTGACACCCTAATTAACCCACGTTCAGCCATGTCCAAAAAAGGTAAGATCCTCCCCCATGGGATATATATATATATATATATATATATATATATATATATATATATATATATATATATATATATATATATATATATATATATATATATGTTTATTAAAGCGATATTGATGGTTTGAGTAAAATTTCGTTAGGACTAGGGAAAATGCTTTCCATGAGGCGATTGGGGAGGGGGGGGGGGGGGGGGGGGGCTGGTGTTATAATAATTTCGAGTTCGGATCCCGGACTCTCGTCTGTAGGTAATCTCAGAGTCCACCAAGCTCTGATGAGTACTTTTTTTTGGTTAGAGAAAAGATGGCTGGGTAAAGTGCTGACCGCACTATACCTTCATAGAAATAGATGAAATCTACTTACTCTTTACTTCAGGGCGTATACAGGGAAACGTATACACTTCACTATTATATCATAACTTTCATTAACATTCAAAGCTCTAATTATTCCTTGACCTGACCCTAACCTTAACTCCAATCTTCACCCCACCTACGCCCTAAGGGGTCATCCATGAATGTCTTCACGCTTTTTTTTTGACGATTTTTACCTCCCCCCCCCCACCCCTCCGTCACACGGCGTCACAAACAGCCAGACCCCCCCCCAAATGACGTCACACCTCAGCCTACAATTTCCCCCCCCCCTCAAAATTGCTGTTGAACTTTTCTTAAAACATCTTTATTTTTCCAAAATATTGTCAGAATTCTGTCAACATTATTTTAATCTATTCCTATTACAATTTATTAAAGCCGTTTTCTAAAACGCGGAATAACGGCTAAAACTCGTTTTCTAACATTGCTTTTTTATAATGCAAAAAAGTGACGTCACACCAACTGAACTCTCCCCCCCCCCCCCACCTTCCCCCTCATCACACATCGTCGCAAAATTACAGACCCCCCCCTACCCTTACGAGTGTGACGTCATTTATGGACGACCCCTAAAACAATATCGAAATTTTAATAATTAAACAACTAATTATTACTGTATAAAGTGTACAGTGATAATACTAAATAGTTTGTTGTTGATATTATTCTAGATCTAGATCTAGCTTTATTACAAGAAACATACAAAAGAAATAATGTACACAGTCAATGTAAGTAAAAGTTAACCATTGTTACTTTATCACATGATGGGGTTAAAAAAAAAAACAATGGTTAAAACTGACTTCTCTTTCTCTAGAATCTTCTCCTCAGAGAACCCCCTTATGGTGTTCCACCCTAAAGCCTGGGGCAGGCAGTAAATTTGGGAGTTCATTTTGGTTTAAAGATCACTTCGTGTTTCACATCCCCTTATGTGAGTGTGGGGACTGTTTTGTGGTGGCGCTTTTTGGTGCAGGAAGAATGGAAATATTTTTTTTAATAGCAACATCTTAAGGGACAACAAACGTGATTTACAAAATGTAGTCTAGTAAAATCAGTGATTCTTTTAGACATTTTCTTCGGGTTCCTATTTGTTTTCTTATCATTTTTTTTTTTTTTTAATTAAGTGATGATATTGATAAACGAGAAATGAGTAATAACAAAGCGCGGTAAGCGATGAAACACAATTTGGGGTTCATTTTATCACGGTTACTTCCCATTAAACAAATCTCTTATTTCTTAGATCTTTTCAACTCTGCCAGTCAATGATTTGACCTACCTAACAACAGATATTTAAGAACAAAAAAAACTACAGAAATTTTTTTTCTCGTTGTTTCTTAACTCCCATGTTAAGAAAGGTAAGAAAAAAATGATAGAGATGGCAGAGGATGCAACTCAGTCTTTAAAACTCTCCTGTTTTTCACATTGTTTTTTTTTTATTTGCACAAAGAAAATCGCGAGCAAATGATGAAAATGGCAGACGATGATTAACCCCAGTCTAGTGAGCTGTTTGTTCTTTGATTCAGCTCACAACACCCGGCTGGGTCTTACATCACAAACTCGACGTCTGCTGGTGTTACTTGACGTCTGCAACACTTGCTAACGGCCGATGGTGATTGGAGGGACCTCACGTGAGATACATCAGACGCCATTGTTTTGTTTCGTGCTGCACAGTTGGGCTATGATTTCACATTTTTTATTTACAATAGATTTTTTAAAAAAATACTTTAACGTTGGCAGTCCAGCGATTGAGTTAAAGATAAACCAGACTAAATTATATTTCATAAGCAGAACTTTTAAGTGATAAGTTAATTCTCAATTTCCTTTAAAAAAATTTTTTTTTCTAAACTACGTTTTACCCCCAGTAAAGTCGAAATCTCATACAAGTACTAAAAACCTAAGTTTTATTATTTTTTAGAGCTACTCTAGTTTATTATGTTATGATGAAACGTTTTAGTATGGAGTCTTATCTAAAGAGGGTTTTAATCTATGTAAAATACGCACCTGTATAGGCCTGTATAGGCTATATGTACATGTAGGGCCTATAATATATATATATATATATATATATATATATATATATATATATATATATATATATATATATATGTATATATTTATATATATATATATATATATATATATATATATATATATATATATATATATATATATATATATAATGTGTGTGTGCGTGCGAGCAAGCGTGCATGCGTGCGTGTGAGTAAGAGAGAAAGTGAGAGTATAAATAATTATAACTTGATCTTCTAACGAATCCCGATAACATTCTTCTTTCTCTCTAACACCCCCTCCCTCACACCCTCCCTCCGTCCCTCACACCGTGATCTGGAATCGGAACTTGAACACCGTTTACAGCGATGTTTCAGAAACGGCTTTCTCCTTTTTACCACGGGCTCACATGAAAAGCAGTGAGAGCCTCTGATGTGCTTTCATCTTCAAGCGAGCGTTTGTAGTTGGTGTGGGGGGACATCTGACAGGTTTTGACACATCATTTATTAAACGCTGATCGATTTGGAGACACGGGCGCTTTGATGTACCCCCCCCCCCCCCTTGGTCGCTGGTGGGGGGGGGGGGGGGCACTAGGTAGTCATGTCAAGCTGGCTTTCTTGTTGGTTGTCGTCAACAGTGATGGTGGGGGTTGAGGGGGGGGGGGGGGGTACTACCAGTATCACTTTCAGACCTGTGACTTCGACATATGAATTTGGATAGTGTGGGCAGTTCGTTGCCTAGTAGCCTTTTCTTTCCCTATGAGAATAGATACCCTTAAGATCCCGGCGGATTCACGTATCGAGTTTTAAGGATCTGAACTCGAGACTTTGAGGGCAGTTGTAGTGAACGCTACAACCCGACCTTTGCCGTCCATTAGGGTAAAATGTAATTCTTCCTTCATGGTAGCACAAATGGCTTATAAATGCATCACCTGTAGTAGGTAATATAGGCGGCACCTGTGGTAGGCTACAACCAAAGGCGGCACCCATGGTAGGTTATAAAAGCAGCACCCATGGTAGGTTACAACCAAAGGCTGCAACCATAGCAGGTTACAACCAAAGGCGGCACCCATGGTAGGTTACAACCAAAGGCTGCACTCATGGTAGGTTATAAAGGCAGCACCCATGGTAGGTTACAACCAAAGGCAGCACCCATGGTAGGTTATAAAGGCAGCACCCATGGTAGGTTACAACCAAAGGCAGCACCCATGGTAGGTTACAACCAAAGGCGGCGCCATGGTAGGTTACAACCAAAGGCGGCGCCCATGGTAGGTTACAACCAAAGACGACACCCATGGTAGGTTACAACCAAAGGCGGCGCCCATGGTAGGTTACAACCAAAGGCAGCACCCATGGTAGGTTACAACCAAAGGCAGCACCCATGGTAGGTTACAACCAAAGGCGGCGTCCATGGTAGGTTACAACCAAAGGGCGGATTACAAAGGCAACTCCTTTGGCGGGTTACAAAAGCGGGAGCCATGGCAGGTTACAAAGCCGGCGCCCGCTTTACAAAGAAAGCACCCAAAGGCGGTGCCCACTGTAGGTTACAAAAAGGGCACCCATGTTAGGTTATAACCAAAATTGTCTATCATGGTAGGTTTAAAGCAACCTTGCTTTATAATCAGTGGCAGTAATACGCCACGTTTTTGAGATGGTCTTTATCAAAGATGGGGGTCCTACCATAGGCGTCATCAATGGTGGAATACCACCAAAGGCGTTATCAAAGATGGTATACTACCAAAGGCGTCATTAAAGATGGGATACCACCAAAGGCGTGATTAAAGATGGGGGGTACCACCAAAGGCCGTCATCAAAGGTGGGGGGTACCATCAAAGGCGTTATCCATGGTAGATTGCACAAAGCGAACCTTTGGGTGGGGGGTTCAAAGGGCTCCATCTTTGGGTGGGCTACCAATCCACGCATTAGCACAAAAGGCGAAGTCTCTGTGTGTAAAGTATAAAAGGCTAATTCCTGATAGTATACGAAACAAGAAAAAAGCGTCAATCCGAATACTTAATGCGCTTAAAAATATAAAAAGGCGTTACTCTTTACAGTCCACAAACGTTTTCTACAAGGGACAACATCTTTTAACTTATTCTTTATAATCAAAGTTTACAATGTACGTCACGCGGGGGCCTTTTAAAAATATCTTTAACTTATTCTTTATAAAGTGATCAAAGTTTACATTGTATGTGATGTCAAACCTTTTAATCTCCGTACCAAACGACCGCTCCAAATAACACGCTACAATTTGTGACGCGCCAACAGGTAAGAAAAACAAATCGACTCTTCAATTTGATTGGTTCTCGCCTGACAATCCCTCGGATATCTGGCGCCATCTGGTGTCGTCTAATTGTCCCGAAATTGGTCAAAAACACTTAATTTGTTAGCTCAATGATAAAAAAAAAAATCGAACTCACAAAAAAATCGATTTTTGCTCCGATCTGAGATTACCCATTCATTTCCTATCAATTTCGGCTCCCCCCGCGCACGCTTAGCACTCAAAACGAAATCTTTTGATGTCGGCGTCTGTGAAGGCCATCAAACGGCATGGTCTGGCTTTGATGATTCTCTGTGATTAGTGGGGGGCTCCGCTCGCCGCCCGGCAGGTCGCAGAACTCGAGTGCCAGCCAGTTCCACGTGTTTTGGAACGGGTTCCCTGGGTAAAAGTCCAGGTCGACGGCGTCGTCACGCGCGGGGCTTAATTGCAGGCCTGCATGTCATGAGGTGGGGGGGGAGGGTGGGGGGGGGGCTAATGAGGAGTCTTGGAAAGTAAAATAGTATAGTGTGGCTTACGGTAGATGAAGTTGAGTTTTATATTTATGTGATCAGGTGTGTCTTTATAATCGGAATCTTAACGTCATTGCAGTCTTTTAATTTTCGTTAACAATATTGTTTGATGATTGTAGTGGCGGGGGCAGGGGGGGGGGGGGGGTGGACAAATGAGGAGCCTTGAAAAGTATTTTTTTAAAATACGGTCTGCATGGTAGATGAAGTAGAGTTTTATATTTCTGTGATTGCGTGTGTCGTTATAATCGGAATCTTAATGTCATTGCAGTCTTTTAATTTTCGTTTAACAATATAACTGATGATTGTGGTGACGGGGGGAGGGAGGGGGACTAATGAGGGAGTCTTGAAAAATAAATAAAAATAAAAAGTACAGTGTGGCTTACGGTCTGCATGGTAGATGAAGTAGAGTTTTATATTTCTGTGATTACGTGTCTTTATAATCAGAAATCCTAACATCGCGGCAGTCTTCTTTTCGTTAACAACATAATTGATGATTGTGGCGGCGGGGGAGGTGGGGGGGGGGGGGGGGTGGAAGGGGGACTAATGAGGAGTCTTGAAAAGTAAAAAAAAAGTACAGTGTAGCTTACGTTCTGCATGGATTGGTAGATGAAGTAGAGCTCATATTTCTGTAATCATATTTGTCACGATAATCGGAATCCTAAAATCTTTTAATTTTCGTTAATAATATAATTGATTATTGTAGCGGATGAGGGGGGGGGGGGGTTAATTATCTTACCAGTGTTCTACGTAGGACTCAATCAAAAGATTATGAGTATTAGCTGTTAAAGGTGTTATATGCTAATATTGGTACTTGCATTATTAAGACTAAGGTAGTTAAAGTTAGAAAAATAAAACTAAACGTTTGTCTCAATGATTATTGTAAATACCAATCGAGTAGTATAAATAACAATAAATTAAAGAGGAATTTTTTTTCAATAGATGTGGGTGGAAAAACGAGAATGGGGTAATATATCCTCTTCATTTTGGTATGGTTAATCATCAAGGACCATTTGCACTTTCTAATCAAACGCCATCGTTAATAATCGTTCTTCGATTCTCAAACATTAAACTTAGTATCAACGATACTATCGATCGATTATAAAGGCTGAGGGGGGGGGGGGGGGTGAGAGAACCTGCCTGTCAATTAATTAAGCTTTGAACTTTTTTTTTCAACTTAAAGTAAATTTAAAGCATTACAATGTTTTTAGGACGAATGTCGTTGAGTTTGCTAAGCGGGCTTTTCCGTTTTCTCTATATGTAGCCTGCGGCATTTAACCTCTGAACTTTCAACCGGAAGCGGGCGATGTAAATATAATGTAGGCTAGCAAACGAAAAGCATGTACTTTATAAATAAAGCACCACAAACGCCTTTTTAAAAAAATACAAATGTTCGAAAAATAATATTGACACATTTTTCCCCGCATTGTGGTTCATTTAAAAAAAATTGTTTAGATTCGTGTAGCCATTAAGGTGTGACAAGCTGAGAACCTCTGACGTGTACACATCAAATGGGAGATGACAGGGCCTGGGTGCTTTGATCTTGCGGGATACTGCTCAACTCACACAAAACACGCGTCTACTTCAAACAAACCATCAAAGCCCGGTTTATTTTTCTAAAATTTAAAAAAAAAATCGTTTTATTGATACATTTAATTTTTTTTTTTTTTTTTAGTTTTTTTTTTTAGTTTTTTAATTACAAAAAAGAAAAAACAAAAAAACTAAAAAATGCAGTCAACAAATATTACATTCATTAAAAAATAAATACAATTGAAGTCCATCCTTTGGAGTCTGTTTGTTTCTGCTGTTTGATTTTAATATTATGAAACGCTGTTGTTGGTTGCTTAGTCAGGGGCGTCAGAGGGTAGTAGAAGGGACAGTGGCGAAGGCAAGATTTTGTAATAAGGTCGGTGGTCGATTTTCTACACATTCATATATATATATATATATATATATATATATATATATATATATATATATATATATATATATAATATATATATATATTATATATATATATATATATATATATATATATATATATATATATATATATATATATATATATATATATATATTAAGGCTGTACAATTTATATGGACCTATTATTGATTTTAAGCACGTTGACATGTTTTATTTTTACTTGAACAATTTTTAAACTGAAGTCAATATTATCGTGATGTCGCCAATGGCTGAAACTTGACATTAAGCATCTGTGATTTAGAATGTACAAGTGGGGGTCTAACTCTCACTCCCCCCCCCCCCCCCACACCCACACACTAGGCTAACCCAGCTTTCATTATATTTCCCAGCTAAAGAAAAAAAAGCAATGTATGATCTGCTTGTTCAGCGTCTGAGCCTGGATTAGTACGGTTAGCTTTACTTTACGGTTAGGGTTAGATCCAGTGTTTCTTCCAGGCATTCTCTTCGAAGCCTCCATCCCTAACCCCCTCCCGAAGAGTCTACCCCCCCCCCCCCGAACGAAATAGAATTTATATAGAAAATATATACTTTTAACAGTATCACCCCCCTCCTGAAATTTGAGTCCCCCCCCCCCCCCCCCCCAAAAAAAATATTTCAATTGCTTCCCCCTTCCCTCCAAAGGGAAATAAGTCTTGAAGAAAACACTGGTCAGATCTACTCTTGTCTGAAATCACAGTTTTAGAGTAAGGATTAGGGTTAGGGCCTGGACTGTACAGCATACACCAGCAAGGCGAAGATTTAAAAAGCCCTGCCGGACGGCCCATTGAAATACCACGTCAACCTCGCTACTTAAGTGTTCTACTAATCAGTGTAAATTAATTAGGACAAAAGTCAGGGCGTATTTCAGGACCTGGTCTATTGAGTAAAGCCAACAAGGTTATGTCCTATCGGTTGCTATGACGACGGCATGCGCGGAGAAGAGATTGTGTGGTCAGCGGATTAACGGCCGAGCTGGGTGGGCACATACACGTCACACAGATTAGACTTAACGGGATTAGAACGGGTCGGAGTGGTTTTTGTCAGCCATGTCGTGCCATGGTGGGGAGGGGGGGGGGGTCTGTGTAGTCATTGTGTGTTTGTAAGGAATTATCCAATGACTGTATTGTCCTGTGTGTTTGTAAGGAATTATCCAATGACTGTATTGTCCTGTGTGTTTGTAAGGAATTATCCAATGACTGTATTGTCCTGTGTGTTTGTAAGGAATTATCCAATGACTGTATTGTCCTGTGTGTTTGTAAGGAATTATCCAATGACTGTATTGTCCTGTGTGTTTGTAAGGAATTATCCAATGACTGTATTGTCCTGTGTGTTTGTAAGGAATTATCCAATGACTGTATTGTCCTGTGTGTTTGTAAGGGAATTATCCAATGACTGTATTGTCCTGTGTGTTTGTAAGGAATTATCCAATGACTGTATTGTCCTGTGTGTTTGTAAGGAATTATCCAATGACTGTATTGTCCTGTGTGTTTGTTGATGATCCGATGACTGTGAAAAGGATAAACATGTATCACAATGTTTCTACTTATCCGTTAGGATAGTTGGGGTTTATAGCCTACTATCAAACCAATCCTTACAAAACAAAATACAGGCAGCAAAAGATCTGATAGAATATGAGAACTAGATTTATATCTTGCATTATATTGTTACCAGAGGGGGTTTTTTTTGGCAGTACCCAAGATCACGTCCACGCCACGAAATAGAAAAGAAAAACTTTAAATAGAAAATTTGCCTATACACTTAAAACTAATGTAAGACCCCACCCCTTAAGAAATTTCAAGTGCCCCCCCCCCCCTCCACCCCGTCCCACCCCTACCCTCCTTTTTCAAAGACAAAAAAAATCTGAAAGAAACCCTGGCTGGCATCGTTCCAAAATGTACGTGCACCTTACTATAAGATCTGAAGCTACTTAGCTGCTAAATCTAAACCAAGAATCTTTCAGACTAAAATAGATTCTGTTTTTTAAAACACTGATCAGACTACCAATCGGAAATGAACTCGCGGTTGATTAAAAAAATATATGATATTCATTTATTAACGCAACAATCGCCATTGTTTCGTGCGAGCCACGCATTAAGCGAACACTGGCTTTATAGAGCTGTTATTGTATCTCATAGATTAGCCAATCAAAGGGCGGACAAATCAGTGATTGGGTCGGCCGATCGGGAGCAAAGGGAGACTATAAAACGGGAGACTACCGGCAAGGGACACAATCTTGATTTGTATCGTCTTCGATGTTGTAAAAAAAAAATGGGGATATAAAAAATATAAAGATCAAAGAGAGAACAAAGGGGTGCGGAATGACGAGTTAATACCATTGTTGTCATCAGGGGCAGTAACTCGATTACATAAAGAATATCAGCTTGCAAAGCTTGCCACTTTGATTAAAAATTGCGAGAAGCTTCTATCGAGGGATTGGGGGGGGGGGGGGGGGGGTTTACCGTGGCTCGATACATGGACGTCATTACAGTGTGTGTGGGGGGGGGGGATATTAGTCACGTGACCTTCAACTACGATATTGTTTTTTTTATTAGTAGTAGTCGGCAATCCTTTATCTTTATTTTCTTTACGAATACAGAAGAACCGAATACATTATTTCTTAAGTTCTATGACTGATAATCGTAAATATCGAATCTGTTGTTGGTTAATATCGCTGTTCTTGCTCTGACCTTGAGCCCTAAACCTGATCCTAAACCCTAATCCTAACGGTGACATCGGCTCACATTCTTAAAATACACTGTACTAAATACTAGATGGGACGGCGTGGTCGGATGGTAGATCATAAGCCTGCTAACCCGATAGCCTCGCGTTCGGATACTGAGTCACTGAGTCATCTAAGAGAAAAAGCAAAAGCAGCTAGGCAAAATGCTGACCACACTATCTATTGATGTACCGAGGTCACAGAAACAAGTGAACTCTACTTCATCTGCCACATGGACTACCGGGTTCGAAAGGGTAATAAATACTATACTGCTGGTCCTACCGATTTTTTAAAAATAGAATTATTATAGAGTAGGACTACACCATAAAACTTATAAAAAAGTATTCTTTAAAAAAAATTAAAGCTTAAAAACGTTCTTACTGATGCTACCTTAAACATTACACCCCCCCCCCCCCCCCCCCCCCCCAATACCCATAAATTGAAACTACTGTGTACATGGTTTTTTTTAAAAAATATATTCGTTAAGCTGCGAATCGACAACCCTCCATTGTTTATGAGCTGTGTTTTCGTTTAAGGTTAATCGACACAATTTTGTAAATATGGATAGATAGACCTAATTACTTTGAGTAACTAGTTTTTATACCAACAAAGCCCAATAAAAAATATGTTTCCGCTGGGGCTTGAACCCAGGACCTTCCGCGTGTTAGGCGGATGTGATGACCACTACACTACGGAAACCCGATAACTACGAGAGTCTTAGTAGGAAGTATTTCAGGTGCCAGATCTTCCTAATAATGAATGTCATTTTAAATTGTATAACATCAATGATGTTTACTTTAACATTACCGAACCAGCCATCCCGCCGTATTTAATCTTTTAAAGTAAATTAAGAAAGAAGTAAGAAGAGCTCTTCACACTCAATAGCTCATTCACTGTGCGTCAACTAACATTAAACAGTGTCTACGCGAGGGGAAACTTTAAGCCCCGCCCACAATCCTTCAGATTTTCGGCGATGAACGACGAAGTGTGTTTTCGTGCTGTGTGTGTGGAGTGAACAGCACGAGTCGAAATTCCTATTGTGCGTTTCATTTCTGGTGTGCAAGGAGCAGTCGTGTGTTTACTGCTAGTGTGATGATATTAGTGTGTGTTGTGTTTTATTTTCTTTCCCTTTGGATTATTTTTCTGTAAATTTTCACCCCTCAATTCTAAATACCGATGAAGGTATGGATTTCAAATCCTGACAATGGGAAAATTTCAGAGTAAACATGGTAATGATTAGTAATTAGTTTGGTTTGTTTAGTTTTGGGTAAGGAATACGAGTTTTAGTATCCTTATCAAATCTAATTTTTACAAATTTAGTTATTGTGGTTACTGCGGACTATATTATTGGCTTTTTATTAGCCTACTTATTTATTTTTCAATTATCAGATTTGGCTTTTAAAGCATTATTTTAATTCGCCTACTTTTTAAAATTTACTGTTCTTGATTGATCTTTTTCCCCAGTGTTTTGTTAGTTTATAAAATAACAAAACGCTGGGGGAAAAGATGGTTTTTTTTTTTTTGCTAACTTTATTTACATTTTTCTAATTTAAAATCTAAATCTAATGCAAAAAGAAGTCTATTATTAATTTAGCAGGCTATTTAAATAATTTAAGTATGGAATTAATCTAGATCTCTAGATCTAGTCTAGAAGCTAGATCTAGAATTCTAGATCTAGATCTAGATCTAACCTAGATTCTAGATCTGCCTTACTTTTACTTTATCCTGGTAAGCTAAGCCTATCTTATGCAGGACTATAGGATCTAGATCTAGATTCTAGATTAGACCCATAATGACAATTAGGATAATTGATCTACATAGATTATAGAATCTACTAGATCTAGTCTAGAATAGTCTAGATATATAAGGCGATCAGCTTATCCATTTATCTAGATCTAGTCTAGAATTCTTAAACTAAACAAAACTAATCTAAATAAATCATTTTATTGAATAGTAGGCCAATGCCTTTTACATTACAGTTCAGTTCAATACACTATCTCTATTAATTAAGTGTATTACATTTAGGTCTTGGTGATTTAGGTCTAGATCTATAATAAATACATTTATAAAATTCCATTTTAAAAGTAATGTTGGAAGCTGAATTATTTCTTATTAAAAAAAAAAAACAAAAAAAACAACATAAAAATTGTTAGATCTTAATCTAGACCTAGTATAGTGAAAATTTAAAAAAAAAAAAAAATCGCTGTTTTTAAGAATGCAATTTTTAGATGGTGGTAAGGATGAGGTGTGTCTGCCTTTTTGTGACGGTGCGGAAAGGGGTGGGGGGGGGGGGGGGGGTAAAACTTGTTTCAAAAAGCGTGACGTGTTCCCCAAGAAAGAAAACTCAGCTGATCATATAGCCATTGTCCTGTAGAATAGTGTAGAAGATAACCTGCATTTCAAACGCGTTTATGTGATGCAAACCTTTGTCGAACCAGTAGTCGAGCAACACCGTTCATGACAAAAGAAAAAAAAAGGGGGAAGCCCCTTCTTGATGTGTAAGGTTTTGGCACGGCGATTGAGTATCGTATCGATGGTAATTAAATACCGGTATCGCTGTTAGGATTTGGGGCAGGGTTAATGTTGAGATACCATTTTTTATGCCGATAGGGCAGTGTTTCTTTCAGACTTCATCTCCGAGGTGGGGGCAGAGTTTCTTTCCAGGCATCTCTACCGCCCCCCCCCCCCCGAACGAAATGAAATTTATATAATTTATAGGCCTATAGAAAATATATAAAAAATATATACTTTTAACAGTGTCCGCCCCCCCCCCCCGAAAAAAAGTTTACCCCCCCCCCCCAAATTTCAAGAGCTCCCCCCCCCCCCCCCGGAGAAAAAAAATCTGGAAGAAACACTGGTGGGGGGAGGGGGAACTGACACTGGTAAAGTGTG